>NC_133648.1:97741795-97992812 GCF_009905375.1 Apium graveolens
TTTAATTAATTATTCTTCTGATCGTAGGGTAACAAGAAAAATACACTTGTCTTGGATAGTGAATGTTCAGGACACATGACTGGAAATAATACCTGCTGTCAGAATTTGTGAAGAAGGCTGGCCCAAATATATCTTATGGAGATGGAAATGTAGGACACACTCTGGGATATGGCAACTTGATAATTGGAAAGGTAGCAATAGAGAATGTAGCTCTGGTGGATGGACTGAAGCACAATCTTTTGAGCATCAGTCAAATCACTAACATAGGTTATCATGTGGTATTCTATGAATCGCACTGTAAAGTTGTTCATAACAAGTCAAAGAAAATTGTCTTATAGGATACAGACATGGTAACATATATAAAGCAAGGCTACATGAAAGTCTTGAAAAGGAAGCTACTTGCCTTAATCTCTAAGGCTTCAGTAGATGAGAGCTGTAACTGGCATAAGAAGCTCTCACATCTCAACTTCATTTCAATCAATGAACTTGCCAAGAAGGAGCTTGTAAGAGGATTACCAAATATGCTATACTCAAGTGATGGTCTTTGTGATTTTTGCCAAAAGTCTAAACAAAGAAGAGTATCTTTCAAAAGTAAAACAGAATTTTCTATTTCTGAGCCATATCACATGCTACACCTGGACCTTTTTGGACCGGTGAACATAATGTCCATCAACAAGAAAAGGTACACACTCGTAATTGTTGATGACTTCATTAGATATACTAGGGTTTATTTTCTACACAGGAAGGATGAAACTCCAAAAATTCTTTGGACCACATAAGGAAAATTGAAAATAGATCTACTCATAAAGTGAAAATTCTGAGAAGTGATAATGGCACTGAATTCAAGAATTCAAAAATGGAGGAATTCTGCAAGTACAAGGGCATAGAACAATAATTCTCAGCTCCTGGTACACCTCAACAAAATGGTGTTGTTGAGAGGAAGAACAGAACCTTGATTGCAGCTGGCAGAAACTCTGCTAGAAGAAGCAAAACTACCCGCTTTTGGGCTGATGCAGTAAACACATCATGTTATACTCAGAATATCACTCTGATAAATAGACATGGTGTTACTCCTTATCAGATGCTGAAGGAAAAGAATCCCAGTCTCAAACATCTTCATGTATTTGGATGTAAGTGCTTTATTTTGAGAACTCATACAGATCAGCTTGGAAAGTTTGAATCAAAAGCTGATGAATGAGTCTTTGTTGGATACTCACCATCAAGAGCATATAGAGTTTTTCAATCTGAGGACAAACACTGTAGTTGTCTCCATCAATGTATCTTTTGATGATAAGAAGATTTCTGGCTTTGTAGAAGACACTCATGAAAGTCTAATCTTTGAAAGTGAAAATGCATTGTTGGAATCTGGATCAAACTCTAATGAACTGACAAATCCTGATGATCCAAATCCTGACACTCCTTCAGATTCTAAAGATAATCATTATACTAATAATCCTGCACATGTTGAGGGGGAGCAACTGCAAGGGTCAGCTGATGGTACTAACACTGAAGAATCATCTCAAGGTTCTTCTCAATCTAATCTCCCAGAATCCAATGCTGATTCAACATCAGATGAACATGAATCAAATCCCAATATCTCATCAGGAGATAACACAACAGATTCAGGGGGAGCCTCAAATGCATTTGATGAGGCATACAATTTAGGGGGAACATCCAGCTCCAGAAAGACACTTCCCATTGCCAAAAAAATGGACTAAAGACCATACTCTTGATCTGATCATTGGAAATCTTGATGATGGTGTAAAGAAAAGAAGTGCAACTCAGAATGAATGTTTATATCATAATCTACTTTCAAAAGAAGAGCCAAAGAAAGTAGAAGATACATTTAAGGATGCAGATTGGGTCATGGCTATGCAAGAAAAATTGAATGAGTTTGAAAGAAATGAAGTATGGAAGCTGGTGCCTAGACCTACAGGTCAATTGTAGGGACAAAGTGGGTCTTTAGAAATAAGACTGATTCTGATGGAACAATCATCAGGAACAAGGCAAGATTGGTGGCTAAAGGTTATTCCCAACAGGAATTTATTGACTATGATGAGACATTTTCTCCTGTTGCTAGGCTGGAAGCAATCATAATCTTCTTGGCATATGCTGCTCACAAGAAGTTCAAGGTCTTCCAGATGGATGTCAAGAGTGCATTTCTCAATGGAGAACTTGAAGAGGAAGTCTATGTTGAACAACCACCAGTATTTGTGGATCCTAAACATCCTGACTATGTTTACAGACTTGATAAAGCACTCTATGGACTGAAGCAAGCACCTAGAGCATGGTATGAAACCCTTGCTCAGTTTCTACTTGAAAGTGGATTCAAAAGAGGTACAATAGATAAAACCTTATTTTATCTGAATAAAGGTAAATATTTTCTTTTAGTTTAAATTTATGTGAATTATATCATTTTTGGATCAACTAATCAAACACCGTATGATAAGTTTTCAAAGTTGATGCAATCAAGATATCAAATGAGTATGATGGGAGAGATGAGCTATTTCTTAGGCTTGCAAATTAACAGACTGATAATGTCATCTATATTAATCAGTCCAAGTACACAAGGAGTCTACTGAAGAGGTTTAATATGCAAGAAAATGCAACTGCAAGTACTCCTATGGCAACTGCTACAAAATTGATCCTCATGAAGGTACAACAGTTGATGTCACAAGCTACAGAGGTATAATTGGTTCTTTTTTATACCTAATTGCTAGTAGGCCAGACATTATGTTTGCCACTTGTTTCTGTGCAAGATTTCAGGAAAATCCAAGGGAGCCACATCTAATTGCAGTAAAGAGAATTTTCAGATACCTCAAGGGTACCATTTCACTTGGACTTTGGTATGCAAGGGAAGCTGATTTTGCACTATGTGATTATTCAGATGCTAATTTTGCTGGATGCAAAATAGACCGGAAGAGTACATCAGGAAGCTATCAGTTTTTGGGAGGCAGATTAGTCTCATGGTTCAGCAAGAAGCAGAAATCTATTTCTACTTCAACCGCCGAGGCTGAATATATTGCAGCTGGAAGTTGCTGTGCTCAGTTGTTATGGATGAGAAATCAGCTCATGGACTATGGAAATCAAAGTGCTATTGCTATGACAGAAAATCCGGTGCAACACTCTCTTACAAAACACATCAGTATCAGATATCACTTCATAAGAGAGCATGTCATGGAATGAACCATAGAACTTTATTTTGTTCCTACTGATCAGCAGCTGGCCGATATCTTCACAAAGCCATTACCTGAAGCAATATTTACAAAGCTTGTAAATGAACTTGGTATGGTTAGTTGGGACAAATAAATTTCTTTAAATTTATTTTTGATCAAATCCTGATGTATATTGATCAAATCTTGATATGTCCTAAATGTCGTGTTTTTAGATATTAAGCCAGGAATATATGATGTATTTTATTTTATGCATGATAAATTAAGTGAATTTATTTTCTAATTGTGCATGTATGATGTTAGATATATTTGATAATGTCATGGCTAATATGTTTTATGTTTAGCTTTCAGATCTTACTGAACAGGATAAATCAGTACTTAATTATTGATCAGTACTTATACTGGAAGTCAGGACTTAAGGATATCAGTACGTATGTTATCAGGAGATAATCATCAGAAGATAGATATCAGAGCTTAAGTGCTGAAGGATGATCAGATAAGGACAGTAGCTGATTAAAGGAAAGAAGATTGAGATAAACATAAGAAGAGATATGCATGAAGAAGGAATTCCGTGAAGAATGGAATACTTGGAAGAAAAGATATCTGATTGATATATTTTAGGAAGCAGAATTATATTCTATATCAATTAGCGATTATCTTGTAACTGTGTAGTATATAAACACAGACATAGGGTTTACACTATAAGTGTTATCATTATTAGAGAAGATTATTCATTGTAACCCTAGCAGCTCTCGTGATATTTGTTCATCACTGAGAGGTAACAGTTCCATACTGTAACAGAGTTTATTGTTTCAATAAAGTTTGTTTTCTGTTACTTAAGTTCTTAAAGTTCGATTTGAGTGTACTATACACTGTATTCACCCCCTCTACAGTGTGTGTGTGACCTAACAATTGGTATCAGAGCTACTCTGTTAACACACATACAGTTAAAGATCCAAACACTGTAACACCCCCAGATCCGGGGTCGGGGATCCGGGTCGTCACGGTCTTTCTTTCCACAATATCACTTCACTTAATTAATAATAATAACCTTATGCTGTGACCCCACACTAACACACACCACAACCCGTTATAGTCTCAGAGATGAAATTTAAATAAGTACGAGTCTTTGAATCCACAATTTAAAAGTTATTATAACCCAAAATGATTACTTGATAAATTTACAGTTAATTGCCATTATCTGCCACAAGTTATAATTATACATAATTTGATTCTCAAAAATAGAATGCCTGATCTACCAATAGATCTACCTCTGCAGCTATAGAAGCCACAACATCATCGGGAAGACGCGGGATGCTTCCCACGCGCTTGCGCTGGGTCTGCTGGAATCTGGCCATCTTTCCTAACTGTTGTTGTGTGATGAAGAAATAAAGCAAGAGTGAGCCTTACAGCTCGCAAGATAATATGTAGTGATAACAATAATATAAGTATCTAAATGGATACTTACTAGAATCTTTTATCACGAGTAAGATAATTACTTACTAGATATAAGTAGAAACAAGGGATGAAGTTACCAAATACTTCACTATACTTATATCATTTATAAAGCTACTTGAACTACCACTGTTCAAAGTATAATAAGATTCACGAGGTCATCCCATAGATGAGACCACAAATAAAACTTGAAAATATTTGATCTTTGAAATATTTTGAAAAGAGATGAAGTTACGAGATACTTCATTCAATGGATACACCAGTAAAAATGTTTGACCCTGTCAATGCTTCGGCAACCACCCATTAGTAGCCTTTCAATCAAAATGCTACGGGTAGTGTTGCAGAATTATCCAAATGGATGATGAACTCATTACGGGAGTTTACCGCGCCAGGAAGACCACTTACGATGATCAGTCGTAGTAGTACAACCCCACCATTTTCTACATGTAGAGGAGAACCTGTCGGATTTACTTGTCAACCGAACACTGAACTCCTAAGGAATGGACCGCCTTAGCGGAACTTCCAGGCCATTTGGGCCAATATAATAAGGCTGGGCCGGCGCTACTCGACCACTTACGCCACTCCTAGTTCAGATGAAATCCATGACTCTGAAACGTAAAGCTCGTTTCCCCCTTTCCCCAAGTAGAAACTTGTTGATACGGCTCCACCAAGAAGTCGTATCTAGTTGGAAAGGAGAACTCACCGATATTTCCCAGGCGATGCCTGTTAATGGATTAACTTGTTCCAAGAATTTTACTTCCCGAGTGTTGGGTAAGTAATCGATTCATTTAACAAAACAGCAACCTTGTTGCGAATATAAAACACACCATAGAGCCGGATCCCTCAGGTTTTGAGCGAGTATTTAAATCCCCTTCGAAAGGAGGATCTTAAATATAAAAATGAGTTTTGGGATCCGCTCTAACTTTTAAAAATCATTTTGAAGACTCGCAAAATATTTTTAAGAATGTTTGGAGTGATGCTGATTTAACAAAATAAATCAGTCCCAATATATTAGAAAATATATGAATATTATTATTTAAATAATATTTCCATAAAGAATAATCTTTATAAAAATAATTGAAGTAGAAGTTTTGAAACTTATACTTGAAATGAATATTAAATATCCAAAGATATACCTATACGAAAGTACTATCTTTATTTGAATAATCAAAAGTGAGTTTGATTATCGACACCTTATTCTTTAATAAAATAAAGAATATATCTCAGCAAATAATCGGAGTCATAGATCCTCAAATGAATATTCAAATAATATTTATTAAATAATATAAACTGAGTCATAAGCCCTCGAATGAATATTCAAATAATATTCAATAAATAATATAAAAGAGACATAAGCCCTCGAATGAATATTCAAATAATATTCAGATAAATAAATAAAAGGGTCATAAGCCCTCGAATGAATATTCAAATAATATTCAGATAAATAAATAAAAGGAGTCATAAATCCCCGAATGAATATTCAAAATAATATTCAATAAATAATATAAAAGAGTCATAAGCCCTCGAATGAATATTCAAATAATATTCAGATAAATAAATAAAAGGAGTCATAAGTCCCCGAATGAATATTCAAAATAATATTCATTAATAAAATAAAAGGAGTCATAAGTCCTCGAATGAATATTCAAAATAATATTTATTTAATATAAAGGAGTCATACGCCTTCGAATAATATTCAAAATAATATTCAATAATAAAATAAAGTTAAAGTTATCGAATAAACCTTATTCGATTAATAGTTTTGAAAACTATGACCATATATATATATATAAGTATATATATATATATATTTATATCCATATATACAAAATCTACTCGGGATCCTCGACTCCCGGTTTTAGAAAATATTTTCACCTTTGGGTCCCTGTACTAAGGGTATATGCAAATTACCGCTATCCTCTAGCATAGGTATTATCAACTGAATCAACAGATATATATGGAAAGAATGCGAAACAGGCATGCATATATATATACCATAGCAGCATGCTTCAATATATTGCATCATTTGCTAATTAACCAACATGCATCTATCGCAAGATAATGCAAATACATATATTCATCACAACAACAGTTATAACGGGTAGAAAACTTGCCTGAGCAACTTGGGGTGATAAAAGGCTCGGGACGAGTCTGGTAACCTATAAACAATAAGTAAGTTGGAATTAAACCAAAGTCACTTGTAAATCTATACTTTAACTAACTTAGACTCTAACGCTTGTTTTGCGCTTATTGATTCTCTTAAGTCACTCGAGTACCCTCGGCTCCACCATTTTTAATAAATTAACCATTACGAGTTTTAAAGCGATTCCTTCGCGAGTGTCTTACCAACTGCCTAACACTCTTACCATAATTGTTTCATACATTAATTAACCCTTTTTGGTCTTTAACCTATGTTTCAAAGTAAGGCGAGGGGAAATGATTCGTTTGCGAAACACCGTTACTTGAAACGGTCGTTTCTCCTAAACCGTACATCGGAATCAAACGAACTACATATCAAAAAGAAGCTCGTAACATGAACTATCTAAACATGACAATGGTCATAATCTAGCAGGGAGTTCTCGGGTCCAAATGTTATGAACAAAAGCAGTCGAAAGTAAATCGGACATTACGACGGCTATGTTTACGCGATTACCAATGTTTAAACTACTCCAATTAACCACCAACCAACTCATAACCATCAATACAACAAAACTTCACCGAAACCATACCACATCAGTCCATAATCTCCAAGGTTTTCAACTCAAACAACCACAATCAAGACCTATGAACTATAATCAAGCTTCAATTACCAAAACACTTTCAAATCAAACCAAACTACTAATAATCACAATCCATGCTTCTCATTTCACAAAACCAACCATTAAACTTACTAACAAATAAAGTAAAGGCTAGGGTTTGAAGTTTATACCTTCCTTGGGAGGTGTTAAGTTGCTAGGAAGCCTTAGGGAGCCTCCTACAAGCTTGATCTTTCCAAAGAAATCAAGAACACAAAGTTAGGCTTTTTAAGTTTCTAAAAGTCCGATTTAAAGAACTGTAAAAATGAGGGTCTTACCATGATTATTTGGACGAGACTTGTGAACAAGAGTTGTAGGTCATCTCAATACCTTTCTAATGAGCTATAGAACACAATATTTGAGTGAGAAATGAAGGAGATACAGCAGTTTTAGTGTGCTGGTTCTGTTTTGGCCGAGAGCATGAAGAACAATGCCTTGGTTTCTTTTTGATTTTGATGAAAAATGATTTGCTTGGCTTGGTTGGTTTGATTTTTGTGTTTGTTTTAGTAAATTACCTAGTTGCCCTTGATTTTGTGTGGTTAAAAAGCCACCACATCTCCTTCCTTCCCATGCCATGCTTGTGTCATCCTCATGATGTCATCCTCCCCTCCTTGTCCTCTTCTCATTGGTTGGGTGACATCATCCTCTCTAATCCCTTTGATTAACTTCCTAATTGTTTGCCTAATGACCGCTGATCTGTTATACTGTTCGCTTAACTTTCGTTTTCGTTTATCGTTTGAGGGATCATACCCGGGATCTTATTACTTAGGTTCCCTTAACCTTTCTCAATACACTATATTCCTTTTTATGATCCTCTATTATAATCCTTTAATTTAAATCCTTTTATCCTGTTACCTTATACTCAATTCTTTCCGTATCTATTGGATTTCCGGGAAAAATCAAAGTGTTCGGAATTGGATTCTGACGATCTTTACATACACTTATATACTACATAGAGTAATAATAATATCCCATAAGATCAATAACAGAACCCCTACATAGCTTGGCATGAACAGTTTTCTCATTCAGCAAAAACACTATTCATAAGGGTTTCAGAAATTTCCAAAAATTGGGGTTATTACAGTCTCCCCTCCTTAAAAGGATTCCGTCCCGGAATCAGATAGAAATAAATAGGGATACTTTCTTAGTATTGCACTTTCTAACTCTCAAGTCAATTTTCCCACATTGTGGTTCTACCATCAAACTCTTACTAGTTTGATAACCCTTCTCCTAAGAACTCGTTCCTTTTCACTCTATAACCCTTCCTGGTTGCTCCATATAGGTTACGTCTGGTTGCATGTCTATGCGCTCATATGCCCCTATTTGTCTGGCATCTGAATTACACTTCCTTAACATTAATACGTGGAACACGTTACGGCCTGCTACATGTTCGGGGTTAGGGCTAGCTCATATGCTAACTTCCCAAACGTCTCAATATATCCAAGGGTCCAACAAATTGTAGACTTAGCTTTCCTTTCTTTCCGAATCTCATCAATCCTTTCCAAGGGATACCTATAACATTACTAGGTCCCCTATTTCATACCCTTTATCCTTTCGTGTCAAATCAACATACTTATCATGTCCATCTTGGGCTACTACCAGCCGTCCTCTGATTAGATCTATCATATCCTTGGTCCTTTGGACTACTGCGGGTCCGAGCATCTTGCGCTCTACAACTCCATCCTAACATAAGGGAGATCGACATTGTCTTCCCTCAAGGATCTCATAAGGCGATACCTCAATACTGACATAGGATCTGTTATCGTAAGATAACTTAATCCGCGTTAAATGATCATTCCAAATTCTTTCAAGTCTATTGCACAGACTCTCATTATAGCTTTTAGCATTAGAACTTTTGCTTCTCAATACCCATTCTTTTCCAGTTCGTAATCGCTACTACCTTCCGTTCCTAATATTATACTGGTTATACTTTTGCTCGTTAGCGTTCTATAACCTTTTAATAACCACGTCAACCTTAGTATCACGAATGTGTTTCCATCCCGAATACTATCACAATTTTATTACTCCTTTTTCAGCTGTTTCTATTTCCCAAAGTTTGATCAATCATATAGAAGTAAAGGAATTTGTTGAGAGATCACTATGATCATGAACACTTGTTATCTCGCATAGTTAGTACAGAAGGTGGCCAGCCTTTAGTACTTGACAAGCAATTAAATAATAGTTGGTATCCTACTAGGCTTCTATCACACAGATAGACAGTCATTCGGCAATACCTCCCCTTCTGGAAGGGTTATTCTTCTCAACTTACATGAAATGAAAAGAAGAGAAAAGAACGAACTGAAGAGAATTGTATATATAAAAAAAAATATACTGCCACAAAATATCTGGCTTGGAACCTACCTCTGAACTATAGAGGTTTGTCATAGGAGAACAAAACATATATGTATTTATATCAACATCAAGTATTATAGCATCCTATTTCACATGCCTAAATATTTTTGCTATTCCATCCATCATTTTATGGACCCATGCTCTTCCTCGAGCTTATACACAATCACCTTTGAAACTCCCTCGACATCGAAAATCGAATCTGGGATCTCATTCTATACATCATCGTTACTAGAATTCTATGCTTGCACCGCAACCTTCCTCGTATAATAATACGACTCTCTATTGATAAGAAAGAATAATAATTCACTAGGTAGATACTCTACTTAATTAGTCTATCAATGATAACTTATACACTACCACGAACCGATTAGTGGTACTCAATCTCAACACCCATTCCAATACAACTCTCACGGTTGTAATCAGCTCATTACTCGCAGAATCATTGCTGCCTTACTATGGTCCACCACTGACCTACTGTAGTCATTCATTTTCCATGAAGTCTTAATAGCTAACCATACGGAGTCCATACATCTCGTATCTAATTCTCCTAAGGAGTTAACATAACCACCAATCACAATTCATGAAGAACACTCCAAACTCTGACGTACTTTCATGACATGAAGTAGATAAAATTGCAGAAGAGTTTCAATCAAAGCAACGATAGCAGGTTAATACCATTCTTAATCATATGCCTTAAATAGAAGACTTAACTCAAAGGTTCGTCTAGTCCTTTTTGAAACATGGTCCTGGCTTATCTCAAGATAGGACCTTCTAAGATAGATAGCCCGTTCATGGCGATTACACGAATTAAACCTTTACCAACTACTATTACGGTTGGGTATTGCACAGTCATCATAAGGAATGTCAATCTTCCAAACCATAATACAACCTTCACAGCTTTAACCATCATCACTGTATTCTTTTGGCACAGGCGCCTATAATTATCCTCTTACCTTTAAAGTGTCGGCCACCTCTTTGGCCTTTCCTGATAGTACAATTTCCTTACAGTCAATGTCATTTTAACCACCTCCAAATAATTTTCTACCTCATTTCAATCACAGCTTATGTGAAGATGTTTTCCTTAAAATCTGATGAGTAAAATTTTTTTTACCATTTTTCCATAAGTTATTGCCTCAGTCTTTAGAGGTTAATCACTGTCATGAATGACTCTCAATCATAATTAGAACATCTTTTATCTTAAGTCCTAATTGCCCTGAATAATTTCGACCATTACTGGTTCGATCCATACTTTCTCGTGGTTTAACACGTGCCCCACTTGGCAACACTATAATTACGTCATATTTCCTTTATCCACATTTCTATTCTTGAGAATTTTGAATATTACCTTTCTCCTTGTAAAACCTCTAAGGTTATCCTTGAATCGTTCCTCCTGTATTCCCTAGATACAGGGCATATCAAAATACCATATACTAATACTAGAATCATTGTCTATATACTTTTGAAAAAAAATTTCTCCACTGATTCTTTAAAGGTTGTTATTACCTTAATCCTTTCCAATTCATACTGTCAAATTTCATACTATCCCTATTAAGGGTGAAATGCCAACCTTTATGCATTCCCCTAGGATTCATTTTAACTTACCGATGTTCTATCCTTAATTCCACCTTTGAAAAGGTACATGCATCCATCCATGGATAAACCAAGTCATATATCCTTGATAGATTATCTTCTTCATCATTCCCACCTCGATAGTCTATACCTAACTTCATAATAGCATCCTTATTCAAATTGAGGTCAATCCATATGGCCTCCAAAAGATAACAATGGTCATCCGCTTTTCTTTCCTGATTTGGTAATGATAACATGGATGTTCTGGAAGATATTGGTCATGTTCAACATGAACTTCTTCTTAATAATTCCTTATTTACTTTTGTTGTTTATCTCAACAGTCACCTCAATGTTGGGATATCTTTCATACCTGGCGTCTCCCTTTCCGGGTATCATGCCACCGGTCTTACACTTCACATTCTTGAAGGTCACTTCCTTCATCCAATTTTTCCTAATTTCTTACTTCCTTGTCTCCTCAGTCTATCCGCGTCTCATTATTTATCCTTCGAACTATTTCAAGGTTTCCTCGAATCCTCCCAACTTAAAGGGGATAAAATGTACATAACTCGTATGCCTTCAACCATCAACTTTAACTCATGGTGAATCACCCTCATCCTGACGATTACATACTTTTCTATGTCTATTGCTACGAGTCTTTAGGGTTTCCTCATACCCAACTCCCTTATCATACCTCAAACTCTATTGCCTTTATATTCCTTTCCACTTCAGTTTCTTTTTATTTTCCTTTCTCTTATCATTATTTCATGAACTAACACAACATAAGTATTGATTCCAAACATCCCGTCATTCTGGATTCGTGTCCTCAGAACGAATCTTGATAACTTTTACAACTTAGATTCATAATTCATCATACTCATCCACTTTTGTTCTAGCTCCAAAGCTTTTACACTATCTCCATATCTTTGGGAATTACTTTCCCGAAAACAATTGACTGAACTTAAATCAGTTTATTCTAACCTCTGGCTCCGTGCCTTTCTTGGTCTTTCACCAGCGGGTGGTCTCTCTCTTAGGAGGGTAAGTGACAAAAACAGTCTTTTGTGGTTCGTCAATCATTCAAAATCTCAAATGATTCCTCTATTTCCTTTAGCCAGGCTCTTGCCTCGACTAGGTCAACCTGTTCCTTGGAACTCTGAGAGCTTAGAGACTTAAAGGTCCTGAAAGAATTTCCTATCGCATTGTTTCCTCAAGGTGGTGGTTGGGGATAATAGTCTAAGTTCTGTCTAGACAGGTCCATGAATTGCCGTATAGGAGTACCGTCTCGGGTCTCCTTTCCTTACTCGACTTTCTGTTTCCTTAGTATGAAATGTTTCATCCTACTCCCCATAATTGGGGTCATCTTTTAATTTAAAATCCTCATTTCCCACTCCATTATGTCATGGGTTCCTTCTATCTTGATGGCGACCTCCCTGACTATCACGTTCAGGGTTTGCTCTAAATCTTATTCCTCAAACTATGGCTCTCATCTAAGTTCTCATCCTTACGCTCTTGAACTTTCGGAACCCAAATTCTATAGGAATACCTCATTATTCCCTTATCATCTTTCTCTGGCACCGTATGCTCTTTTCCAATAATTCGGTCTCTATTGCAATCTCAAACAGCTTTTCGGTACCGGCTCCGGTTACCTTCACTACTATTTCCAAAATCTCTTATAAACTCTCCCAAAGACATTATCATCTTGAGTCTCTCCTTTTTACTAAGGGCATCAGCCACCACATTGGCTTTCCCCGAATGATAAAGAATCTCCCAATCATTATTCTTGATTAGCTCTAACTGCCTCCTCTGGCATATGTTGAGCTCTTTCTACGTGAAAACGTACTAGAGCACTTATGGCTTAGGTAATTCTCGCACTTCTCTCCATACAAGTAGTGCCTCCAATCTTTAGGGTAAAACTATTGCCACGAGCCTAAGCTCATGGGCGGGGATATCGAATTTCATATTACCTTAATTGTCTTGACATGTACGCGATTACCTTACCGTGCTGCATAAGCACGCACCCTAAGCCCTTGTGCGAAGCGTCACTACACTTCACAAAATCTCCTTTTCCATCCGGCAATGCCAGCATAGGGGCCATCACCAACCTCTGCTTCAGTTCTTGAAAGCTGTTCTCGCATTTCTCTGTCCATTCGAACTTCTCAGTCTTACGAGTAAGCCGTGTTAAAGGGGTTACTATCTTTACAAACTTGAACGAACCTCCGGTAGTGACCGGCCAATCCTACCTCTGGTAGTCGACCTAACCATGGTCATCAATTCATCAGTGGTCCTTTATCCAATCTTGTCAGGATCCTCCATGGGATCCTCCTCAACAACTATCCCTTCTAGGACAACATCCTCAACCGCTACATCCTCAATATCAACATCATCCGGTCCTGCATTAGGACACTCTATCGGATCCACAATCCGATCTCCAATTAGTAATAAAACATCATCGCGCTGTTGCTCCTCAACCTCAGGGTTCGGAGTCCCGCTACCATATACGATAACGAACTACGCTCCTATCACGATATTTATAAGGGTTCCCATAAGGGTTTTAACTGTCAGTACTACGTTAGGTAGCCCGACTATGAACTTGGCAAGAGTTCTTATTATCTTTGTGAACTTATTATCTTAACGTCACATCATCTCTGAGGTTTATAACGCTTAGCTCTGATACCACTTCTGTAACACCCCCAGATCCGGGGTCGGGGATCCGGGTCGTCACGGTCTTTCTTTCCACAATATCACTTCACTTAATTAATAATAATAACCTTATGCTGTGACCCCACACTAACACACACCACAACCCGTTATAGTTTCAGAGATGAAATTTAAATAAGTACAAGTCTTTGAATCCACAATTTAAAAGTTATTACAACCCAAAATGATTACTTGATAAATTTACAGTTAATTGCCATTATCTGCCACAAGTTATAATTATACATAATTTGATTCTCAAAAATAGAATGCCTGATCTACCAATAGATCTACCTCTGCAGCTATAGAAGCCACAACATCATCGGGAAGACGCGGGATGCTTCCCACGCGCTTGCGCTGGGTCTGCTGGAATCTGGCCATCTTTCCTAACTGTTGTTGTGTGATGAAGAAATAAAGCAAGAGTGAGCCTTACAGCTCGCAAGATAATATGTAGTGATAACAATAATATAAGTATCTAAATGGATACTTACTAGAATCTTTTATCACGAGTAAGATAATTACTTACTAGATATAAGTAGAAACAAGGGATGAAGTTACCAAATACTTCACTATACTTATATCATTTATAAAGCTACTTGAACTACCACTGTTCAAAGTATAATAAGATTCACGAGGTCATCCCATAGATGAGACCACAAATAAAACTTGAAAATATTTGATCTTTGAAATATTTTGAAAAGAGATGAAGTTACGAGATACTTCATTCAATGGATACACCAGTAAAAATGTTTGACCCTGTCAATGCTTCGGCAACCACCCATTAGTAGCCTTTCAATCAAAATGCTACGGGTAGTGTTGCAGAATTATCCAAATGGATGATGAACTCATTACGGGAGTTTACCGCGCCAGGAAGACCACTTACGATGATCAGTCGTAGTAGTACAACCCCACCATTTTCTACATGTAGAGGAGAACCTGTCGGATTTACTTGTCAACCGAACACTGAACTCCTAAGGAATGGACCGCCTTAGCGGAACTTCCAGGCCATTTGGGCCAATATAATAAGGCTGGGCCGGCGCTACTCGACCACTTACGCCACTCCTAGTTCAGATGAAATCCATGACTCTGAAACGTAAAGCTCGTTTCCCCCTTTCCCCAAGTAGAAACTTGTTGATACGGCTCCACCAAGAAGTCGTATCTAGTTGGAAAGGAGAACTCACCGATATTTCCCAGGCGATGCCTGTTAATGGATTAACTTGTTCCAAGAATTTTACTTCCCGAGTGTTGGGTAAGTAATCGATTCATTTAACAAAACAGCAACCTTGTTGCGAATATAAAACACACCATAGAGCCGGATCCCTCAGGTTTTGAGCGAGTATTTAAATCCCCTTCGAAAGGAGGATCTTAAATATAAAAATGAGTTTTGGGATCCGCTCTAACTTTTAAAAATCATTTTGAAGACTCGCAAAATATTTTTAAGAATGTTTGGAGTGATGCTGATTTAACAAAATAAATCAGTCCCAATATATTAGAAAATATATGAATATTATTATTTAAATAATATTTCCATAAAGAATAATCTTTATAAAAATAATTGAAGTAGAAGTTTTGAAACTTATACTTGAAATGAATATTAAATATCCAAAGATATACCTATACGAAAGTACTATCTTTATTTGAATAATCAAAAGTGAGTTTGATTATCGACACCTTATTCTTTAATAAAATAAAGAATATATCTCAGCAAATAATCGGAGTCATAGATCCTCAAATGAATATTCAAATAATATTTATTAAATAATATAAACTGAGTCATAAGCCCTCGAATGAATATTCAAATAATATTCAATAAATAATATAAAAGAGACATAAGCCCTCGAATGAATATTCAAATAATATTCAGATAAATAAATAAAAGGGTCATAAGCCCTCGAATGAATATTCAAATAATATTCAGATAAATAAATAAAAGGAGTCATAAATCCCCGAATGAATATTCAAAATAATATTCAATAAATAATATAAAAGAGTCATAAGCCCTCGAATGAATATTCAAATAATATTCAGATAAATAAATAAAAGGAGTCATAAGTCCCCGAATGAATATTCAAAATAATATTCATTAATAAAATAAAAGGAGTCATAAGTCCTCGAATGAATATTCAAAATAATATTTATTTAATATAAAGGAGTCATACGCCTTCGAATAATATTCAAAATAATATTCAATAATAAAATAAAGTTAAAGTTATCGAATAAACCTTATTCGATTAATAGTTTTGAAAACTATGACCATATATATATATAAGTATATATATATATATATTTATATCCATATATACAAAATCTACTCGGGATCCTCGACTCCCGGTTTTAGAAAATATTTTCACCTTTGGGTCCCTGTACTAAGGGTATATGCAAATTACCGCTATCCTCTAGCATAGGTATTATCAACTGAATCAACAGATATATATGGAAAGAATGCGAAACAGGCATGCATATATATATACCATAGCAACATGCTTCAATATATT
The DNA here is from genome assembly GCF_009905375.1 of Apium graveolens. Taxonomy (NCBI): domain Eukaryota; kingdom Viridiplantae; phylum Streptophyta; class Magnoliopsida; order Apiales; family Apiaceae; genus Apium; species Apium graveolens. The sequence continues at coordinate 97,758,326 of NC_133648.1, forward strand.
GCATCATTTGCTAATTAACCAACATGCATCTATCGCAAGATAATGCAAATACATATATTCATCACAACAACAGTTATAACGGGTAGAAAACTTGCCTGAGCAACTTGGGGTGATAAAAGGCTCGGGACGAGTCTGGTAACCTATAAACAATAAGTAAGTTGGAATTAAACCAAAGTCACTTGTAAATCTATACTTTAACTAACTTAGACTCTAACGCTTGTTTTGCGCTTATTGATTCTCTTAAGTCACTCGAGTACCCTCGGCTCCACCATTTTTAATAAATTAACCATTACGAGTTTTAAAGCGATTCCTTCGCGAGTGTCTTACCAACTGCCTAACACTCTTACGATAATTGTTTCATACATTAATTAACCCTTTTTGGTCTTTAACCTATGTTTCAAAGTAAGGCGAGGGGAAATGATTCGTTTGCGAAACGCCGTTACTTGAAACGGTCGTTTCTCCTAAACCGTACATCGGAATCAAACGAACTACATATCAAAACGAAGCTCGTAACATGAACTATCTAAACATGACAATGGTCATAATCTAGCAGGGAGTTCTCGGGTCCAAATGTTATGAACAAAAGCAGTCTAAAGTAAATTGGACATTACGACGGCTATGTTTACGCGATTACCAATGTTTAAACTACTCCAATTAACCACCAACCAACTCATAACCATCAATACAACAAAACTTCACCGAAACCATACCACATCAGTCCATAATCTCCAAGGTTTTCAACTCAAACAACCACAATCAAGACCTATGAACTATAATCAAGCTTCAATTACCAAAACACTTTCAAATCAAACCAAACTACTAATAATCACAATCCATGCTTCTCATTTCACAAAACCAACCATTAAACTTACTAACAAATAAAGTAAAGGCTAGGGTTTGAAGTTTATACCTTCCTTGGGAGGTGTTAAGTTGCTAGGAAGCCTTAGGGAGCCTCCTACAAGCTTGATCTTTCCAAAGAAATCAAGAACACAAAGTTAGGCTTTGAAGTTTCTAAAAGTCCGATTTAAAGAACTGTAAAAATGAGGGTCTTACCATGATTATTTGGACGAGACTTGTGAACAAGAGTTGTAGGTCATCTCAATACCTTTCTAATGAGCTATAGAACACAATATTTGAGTGAGAAATGAAGGAGATACAGCAGTTTTAGTGTGCTGGTTCTGTTTTGGCCGAGAGCATGAAGAACAATGCCTTGGTTTCTTTTTGATTTTGATGAAAAATGATTTGCTTGGCTTGGTTGGTTTGATTTTTGTGTTTGTTTTAGTAAATTACCTAGTTGCCCTTGATTTTGTGTGGTTAAAAAGCCACCACATCTCCTTCCTTCCCATGCCATGCTTGTGTCATCCTCATGATGTCATCCTCCCCTCCTTGTCCTCTTCTCATTGGTTGGGTGACATCATCCTCTCTAATCCCTTTGATTAACTTCCTAATTGTTTACCTAATGACCGCTGATCTGTTATACTGTTCGCTTAACTTTCGTTTTCGTTTATCGTTTGAGGGATCATACCCGGGATCTTATTACTTAGGTTCCCTTAACCTTTCTCAATACACTATATTCCTTTTTATGATCCTCTATTATAATCCTTTAATTTAAATCCTTTTATCCTGTTACCTTATACTCAATTCTTTCCGTATCTATTGGATTTCCGGGAAAAATCAAAGTGTTCGGAATTGGATTCTGACGATCTTTACATACACTTATATACTACATAGAGTAATAATAATATCCCATAAGATCAATAACAGAACCCCTACATAGCTTGGCATGAACAGTTTTCTCATTCAGCAAAAACACTATTCATAAGGGTTTCAGAAATTTCCAAAAATTGGGGTTATTACAAACACAATCATGTCGGACACAGAAACTCCAACTAAGCCTACCACAACTGAGGAACCACCAAAGACACAAATTCAGAGTCGGTATGAGACCACCAGAGTCCCCATACTGAGACCATCTGAATATCCCATATGGAAGGTAAGGATGACCATGTTCCTGGAAGCAACAGATCCAGAATACCTTGATAGAATCAAGGAAGGCCCTCACAAACAACCAAGCTCGCTGTTGCAGTTGCAGGTGAAGCAGCAAAGACCGTACCAAAGGAGAAGAGTGATTATACTGCTGAAGACATAGCATCAATTGCTAAGGATGCTAAGGTACGACACTTACTGCATAGTGCCATTGATAATGTAATGTCAAACAGGGTAATCAACTGCAAGACTGCTGAGGAGATATGGGATGTTCTGGAAACAAGGTGTCAGGGAACTGACACAATTAAGAAGAACAGGAAGACAATACTCACTCAAGAGTATGAACACTTTGACTCAAAGGCTAATGAGTCATTGAATGATTTATATGATAGATTTGTCAAACTTTTGAATGATTTGTCATTGGTTGATAAAGAGTATGATATTGAAGATTCAAACCTTAAGTTCCTGTTAGCTCTTCCTGAATGCTGGGATTTGAAGGCAACGACAATAAGAGACAACTACAATCTTGATGAAACAACTCTTGACGAAATCTATGGAATGCTCAAGACTCATGAGCTGGAGATGGAACAAAGAAGCAAGAGGAAAGGAGGAAAGTCAAGGACAGTTGCTCTTAAGGCTGAAGAAGAATTCCCCAAAGCAGCTTCCTCAAAGAAAGACAAGGGTAAAGCTCTTTTCATAAAGTCTGATACTGAGTCATCAAGTTCTGAGAGTGATGATGACTCAGATTCTGAAAGCTTGCCTGAGACTGATGCTGATGAGGAGATGATGAAGCTGTGTGCTCTTATGGTGAAAGGAATCACAAAGATTGCATACAGGAAGTTCAGGAAGGGAAAGAAGTTTTCCAGGAAAGGCATAAGTTCTGATAAGAAGAATTTCAGAAGATCTGAAGGCAGAGGAGGAAAATCTGACAGAGGAGATTACACCAATGTTAAATGTTATAACTGTGGTGAGAAAGGCCACATATCTCCTGACTGCAAGAAGGTAAAGGGTGACAAAGGCAAGGCTCTTGTCACAAAGCAGAAAAGCTGGACAGACACCTCAGACTCTGAAAGTGAGGAGAACTATGCATTGATGGCAAATGCTGATAAAGAAAGTGCTGAGAGCAGTTCTGAAGCTGTTGAAACAAAGGTACCTCAGACTACTTATGCTTTTCATACTGATGATATTAATGAGTTGAGAAGATATCTTAAAACCATGTTTGTTAGCTATAGAGATCAAACTTTAACATGTGAAAGATTAACTTCTGAAAATTTTGCATATAAGAAAAGAAATGATTTCTTAGAAAAAGAGTTAGTCATGTTCCATCAAACTCAGAAGGATAGAAATGATGCTTTTTATGTTAGGAATGAAGTGCTAAAATTAAATGAATCTCTAAAAACTGAGTTAGAAAAGGAAAGAGAGATTATCAGGACTTGGACTAACTCTGGCAAAAAAACTCAAAATTTGCTAAGTAGTGGAAACTGGAAAGAGGGCTTAGGTTATGGAGAAGATAAGAATGATAAAGGAACTGAAGAAATTAAGCCTGTTGTTAAGCAAAAGCCAAAGTTTAAACCTGTTAAGTTTGTAACTATAAAGTCTGAAAATGAGAAATCAGAAGTTAAAAGGGAATTAACTTCTGACAAACTAAAACAGGAAAAGACAGCTGAAGTGAACATAGGCTTAATGACAAAGAAGCAGCTTAAACATAAGCTGAAAGATGTTAAGAATGCAAACAAGGTAAAATCACCTAGGAAAAATAGGAATGGAAAGGAAGGTGTGAATAAAAGCAATGATTATAAACCTGTTCCTGATGCTCCTAGGAAAACATGTCATAACTGTGGAAGTTCTAACCATCTGGCTTCTTTTTGCAGGAAGAATAAGAATATTAACTCCTTACCTTCAAAATCAGGAGTTAAGAGTCAGTCTGTTAGATACAAACCACAAAATCCTTGTTTTCATTGTGGTAGTTTATGGCATTCCATTTATACTTGTAAGGAATATCATAGTTTGTACTATGATTATTATCAAATAAAACCTTCTTTGAAGAAAGTTTCCATTATTCCTTCTAGTGTAAATTCTGATTCAAAGTCTGATAGTGTAAGTTCTGATAAGAAAAATGTTAACATAAACTCTGTTGTTAAATCCGCTGCAAATGTTAACAAACTTAATAAGGCCAAAGGATCCAAGCAAGTCTGGGTCCTTAAAACTAATAATTAGTGGTCTTTGTGATTGCAGGGCAACAGGAAAAATATTCTAGTTCTGGACAGTGGATTTTCAGGACATATGACTGGAAATAAGGCCCTGCTATCAGACTTTGTGGAGAAAGCTGGCCCAAGTGTTTCTTATGGAGATGGCAACATTGGAAAAACATTGGGATATGGCAATATCAATCTTGGAAATGTCATAATTAAACAAGTAGCTCTGGTCTCAGGACTTAAACACAACCTACTGAGTATAAGTCAAATCTGTGACAGAGGTTATCATGTTGATTTCTTTGAAGAACATTGTGAAATTGTGAGTAAATATAAATGCAAAGTTGTTCTGAAAGGATACAAGTGTGGTAACATTTATGAAGCTAAGCTTTCAACAAGTACTGATGGTTCTGCAATCTGTCTGATGAGTAGAGCATCAATTGAAGAAAGCTGGAATTGGCATAAAAAACTCTCTCATTTAAATTTCAACAATATAAATGAACTGGTCAAGAAAAATCTTGTGAGAGGATTGCCAAACACAGTATTTGCTCCTGATAGTCTTTGTGATTCATGTCAGAAAGCCAAACAAAGAAAATCTTCATTCAAGAGCAAGACTGAATCATCAATTCTTGAGCCTTATCATCTAATACATGTTGATCTATTTGGTCCAGTAAATGTCATGTCTATTGAAAAGAAGAAGTATGCGTTGGTCATAGTGGATGAGTTCACCAGATACACATGGGTGTATTTCTTGCACACAAAAAGTGAAACTGCATCTATCTTGATTGATCATGTCAAACAGCTGGATAAAATGGTCAAAGATTCTGTGAAAATTTTAAGGAGTGATAATGGCACTGAGTTCAAGAATTTGATAATGGAAGAGTTCTCCAAAAGCCATGGAATAAAGCAGGAATTTTCTGCTCCTGGAACTCCACAGCAAAATGGAGTTGTTGAAAGGAAGAATAGAACTCTCATTGAAGCTGCACGTACAATGCTTGAAGAAGCAAAGCTTCCAACCTATTTCTGGGCTGAAGCTGTGCAGACTGCTTATTTTACTCAAAATGCAACACTCATTAACAAGCATGGAAAAACACCATATGAGATGGTGAAGAAAAAGAAGCCAAATCTGAAATATTTTCATGTATTTGGATGCAAGTGTTTTGTTCTCAAGACTCATCCTGAACAGCTATCAAAGTTTTATCTAAAAGCTGATGAAGGAATCTTTGTTGGATATCCACTTTCCACAAAAGCCTTCAGAGTCTATAATTTGAGAACAAAAGTGGTCATGGAATCTATCAATGTCTCTTTTGATGACAAGAAGATTACTGGTCTTGAAGATTTCATTGACCATGATCAGCTGAGATTTGAAAATGAAGACTCAAATTCTGATACTGAAAATCCTGACAGTCTAAGTCCTGATACTGTAAACTCTGATGGATTAAACTCTGATGTTATTGAAACTGTGGTGACTACGTCAAAGGAAGATGCACCTATGCAGGGGGAGCATACTCAAGATCCTACCACATCTCAAGAAACATCAGAACATGCAACTGGCTCCTCAAGTTCTGATTCGTCAAGTTCTGATAAGCCAAACTCTGATAGTGCTGAAAATCTAAATACTGAAGAATCCAACTCAGAGAGCATACTTTCAGGGGGAGCATCCAGTTCTAGAGAAAACCTTCCATCTGCAAGGAAGTGGATAAAATCACATACACCTGATTTGATAATTGGAAATCCTGATGCAGGTGTCAGAACTAGAACAGGTACTTCAAATGAATGTCTTTACAATTCTTTTCTCTCTCAGACTGAGCCAAAGAAAGTGGAAGAAGCTCTTCAAGATGCTGATTGGGTGCAAGCAATGCAGGAAGAGTTGAATGAATTTGAAAGAAACAAAGTTTGGACCCTAGTGCCAAGACCAAAGAATAGATCTGTTGTTGGTACAAAGTGGGTATTCAAAAACAAAACTGACAGTGATGGCATAATTACAAGGAATAAAGCAAGGCTGGTTACAAAAGGATATTCTCAACAGGAGGGAATTGATTATGATGAAACATTTGCACCAGTTGCTAGGTTAGAAGCCATAAGGATATTTTTGGCTTATGCTGCTCACAAAAAGTTTACTGTCTTTCAAATGGATGTGAAAAGTGCTTTTCTCAATGGAGAATTGGAGGAAGAGGTATATGTTGAACAACCTCCAGGTTTTGTAGATATCAAACATCCAGATTATGTCTACAAGCTTGATAAAGCACTTTATGGACTTAAGCAAGTTCCTAGAGCATGGTATGAGACTTTAGCTCAGTTTCTTCTGGAAAGTGGATTCAACAGAGGGACAATAGACAAAACACTGTTCTACCTCAACCATGGAAAGGACTTACTTCTGGTCCAGATTTATGTTGATGATATCATTTTTGGATCTACACATGACAAACTTTGCAAGAAGTTTGCCAAACTAATACAGTCAAGATATCAGATGCGTATGATGGGGGAACTTAGCTATTTTCTGGGCCTTCAAGCCAAGCAGAATGAGGAAGGCACTTTTATTTGTCAAACCAAGTACACCAGAAACTTGCTGAAGAAATTTGGAATGCAAGATTGTTCAAGTGCATCCACTCCAATGGCCACTGCGACAAAACTGGATAAGGATACCGGTAAATCAGTAGATATTACTGACTATAGAGGTATGATTGGCTCTCTACTCTATCTAACTGCTAGTAGACCTGATATCATGTATGCTACCTGTCTTTGTGCAAGATTTCAAGCAGATCCAAGAGAACCTCACTTAACAGCTGTAAAAAGAATCTTTAAGTATCTTAAAGGAACAGCTGCTCTGGGATTATGGTATCCTAGAGAATCAGATTTTAAACTAATAGGTTACTCAGATGCAGATTTTGCAGGTTGCAAAATTGACAGGAAAAGCACAATTGGAAGCTGCCAATTTCTTGGAGGCAGATTGGTTTCTTGGTACAGCAAGAAACAAAAGTCAATTTCCACATCAACTGCAGAAGCAGAGTATATTGCTGCAGGAAGCTGTTGTGCACAGATTCTTTGGATGAAGAATCAGTTACTGGATTATGGATTAACATATTTCAAAATCCCTATTTACTGTGATAATCAAAGTGCTATTGCTATGACAGGTAATCCAGTTCAACAGTCTATGACAAAGCACATCAGCATCAGGTACCACTTCATCAGGGAACATGTGGATGAAGGTACAGTGGAATTGCATTTTGTTCCCACAGATCAACAACTGGCAGATATCTTCACAAAACCACTGTGTGAAGCTACTTTTACAAGATTGGTAAATGAACTTGGAATGGTTTCAGGTTCTTTCTCTAAATCTGCTTAGACTTGTTCTGTGTTATCAGACTTTATGCTCAGTATTTACAGAATTAATCTCATTATGTATTCTGTGCTTAATTGATAAATGTCTTTAAGTACTGACTGTTGTCTGATATATGTTTCTAGACTCTGATAAGTGATATGTCTGTTCAAGTACCTATTCAGTCCTATGAGGATAACTGTGCTAGATACTGACCTAGTAGTCTTCAATAAACAAATGATTCCATGTAAGAAGTAATTATTTCAGTAGAAATCTTATGACACTAGCAAATTCTGATAATTGAGCTTAGTTAAGTTTACTTTGTATATCTTATTACTAAGTCACAAATTAGAATAATGCTACTCATCTGTTAAGTTCTGATACTAGTAAAACTGCTGAATGTACTAAGTGCTGATAAACCTCACTTATCAAAAGAAAAAGCAAAAAGATCAAAAGATAAAATCAGGTACTCCTTTGAGATCTAGAGTAAAAATATGGAAGGGACGACCCAAGTGCATTGCTGGTATTAAGTAAATATGCATTAGAAAAGCAAAATATTTTCTTGGTGACTTTTCACACTCTATGATTACTGGAGAAATACTCTGATAATAGCATAAATTCTGATAAACAGTCGTGACTCACTTACACTGAGAAGCCACTGTAAATTAGAATTTCAAAAGATGCATAAAATTAGCACAAAACAGTTGAGGTGGACTCAAGCATAAACTCATTCATCAGTAGGTTTCAGGACAATGACAGCTCCTTAGCAAAATTTTAGTTATGCCTTATTCCTAAGATGTACTGAAGTGAATCAGACTTTACTCTTTGTCTGTTATTTAGCTTAATGCACACACTAATCACTCCATCTGAATGATGAAAATTTCTGTGGTGGTCTATGTTTTTTTTAGATAAACAGTCATTGTGTCACATTGCACTAATTCTGAGGACAAGTTCTAGTTACATGTTCTAATGATTCAGTTCTGAAGTCTATAACTCAGAACTTGTATGAGTATTCACTAAGATGGGCATTCCTTTTTCGAGTTCAGAAATTATGTTCTGATGACTGTTAAGTTCTGGTATAGGTCTAAGTTCTGATTTCTCAGTCTAATCCTTTACTTGGCTTATCTGTGAATAAAATTTAATAACAGTCTCAGTTAATAATTGAATATGTTGAAGTGGAAGATTAATAGTCACTATGATTATGATTAATGGTATTCGTCCTTGAACAGTCCACTATTTCTTGTGTCTTGTGCAGTTTAAACCATGATTCCTCTTTCCAATGACTGTTATTCTTTTTCAAAGTCTAGGGAGACGAGGTAGAATTAATTCTACCTGTCAGCATTCAATTTCTTTGCGTCTCCTGGCATTCTCTTGTCTATATAACCAACCACTTCACATCAGTCTTTCCATCACATTCTTCTCACACACTTATCCTTCTTCTTTTTCTTTCAAAAACACAATGGTCAGATACAACATGTTTTTGAACTACCAAACCTTCAATATGGAGCTAAGTTGTGCCGAGTGGCAGCAGGAATGGCATGTCACAGCCATTCCTAAGGAGATATGGGACTCTGTCCCACAGGAGGTACTGACACACCTTCTGTTCTTCTATATGGACTACCATCGCCATCTGGAGCGATTGGAGGAGGAAAGGCTGGAAGCTCTCCGCCAACAAGAGCGAATCATCAGACTCGCCATTCTGTTTGTCGAGAGTAGGAAGAAGAAGATGACTTAATCTCGTCTTCTTCCTATTTTTCTTCATCATCAGCTTTGTCAGGCTTCTTAGCTAGGACTAAGGCTGTTGATGTTAGGATTAGAAGCTTAGGGAAAATCTTGTATAAGTATTGATGTAATTTCCATTTCATAAATGTATTGTCTTGATATATTAATGAAAATTGTTTTTACTTCAAGATTTTATCTCTGAGTTATTTTATCTTGTGTTGATAAATCCTGATTGATATTCTGATGACCATATAAATTTTGTTTTATATTAAGTTCTGATTCATTTTCAGCACTTACATATCTAATTTATCTTGGTCATTTTCATGTGATGTATTTTCAGAATTTCAATGATGCAGTGAAAAATAATTCAATCAGTGCTAACAGTTTAAATTTTGAATTAAAACTGTTTCTCTTGATAAATGGAATGGTTTTTCCTTGAAACTAGGCAACTGGGTAAGTAATGATTCCTGTTTTCTCGAGCCCAGTAACTGTCCGTTATTATTGCATGTCTGACAGGTGACCAACGGTAACATTTTTGTTCAGAGTATAAGTACAACAGAGAGAAGATTTCTTTAATATTTTATTTTCTTTATATTTTATCTCTCTCCTTACTTTTACTCTCTTTCTCCTTCTTTCTCACGTTGGTTTTTCATACAGACATTATCTCAAACACCTAACAGGCATACTTGAATCTCAATATTTTTTCACATGGCACCAAAGGATTTAATCATTGATGGAGCTAAGTTTGTTCCAAACAACTATGCTGCAATTCTTGATCATGCTGAAACTCCATCTGAATTGCATTTTGTGCAAGATCTTCTTGCACACAGTGAGATTGGGTACGCATTAACACAGCCTGAAGTCTTTTCGAGTCAACAAGTTCTGACGTTTTGGCGGACTGGGCATTTTGATGATGGTGGTAAACATGGACTAAGGAATGGAACTCAGTTTCATGTGTTCCAAATGCATTACATCTTGCTGAGCACTTGACTAAAGCTGATGAAATGTTAAATTCTGATGATTTTAAAACCCAGCTTAGAGTCACTGCATTGAGTACTAAACATCTACAAGGTCTTCATTCAACTACTCATGCAGAGCTACACAAGATTCAGGAGAACTTTATCAAACAAGAACAAGTATGGAAAATTGATAAGAAAAAGTTCTTTCAACCTACTATTGACAGGATTGCTTATATTGAGAAAACTCAAGAGAAACAACAAGCTCAGATTGATGACATTCTGACAAATCAAGCTTCTCAGCAATCTCAACTTACTGAAATCCAATCCTCAGTGGAATTACTTATCTCTCTTTTACTACCTGCTGATGCCAAAAAGGGGGAGAAGGTAATTAAGTCCAAATGCAAAACTAACAAGACACTGCAAGGAAAGGATGATGGAAATAATGATCAAGGATACTCTGGAATGGGTAGCGGTCATAGTCAAGGTAGAAGGTTTACATCAAGACAAGCTAGTCACAGGACAAGTTCTGATACTGGGAAAAGAATAAGTTCTGCTGCTGGTAAAAGGATAAGTTCTGATGAACTTCTAGATCTTGATGAAGAAATGTCAAGACAATTATTTCTTCAAGAAAATCCGGGAATGGACTTGGAAAGTTTAAAGGAAGAAGAAGCCAGACTTAAATCAGAGAAAGTCACATCTAAATCAGAAGCTTCTGGTAATAAGTCACTTCCAAAACTCAAAGGCATTGTGATCAAAGAAAGGACACATACTGAAGCAATATTGGCTAGATCACAACCACAGATAGATCCAAGATCCAAGGGTAAAGAAAAGGTTGGTGAACCTATCAAGGTTTATGTACCTCCTGAGGAAGAAGAAATTGCTGATGAAAAGGATGATCTTGCTCTGACTTCAAGAAAAGTTCTTAAAACAACCTCTGACATGGCTCAAGTTGTTCAGAGTCAAGAAATTGTAAGTTCTGATATTCAAAAGAAGCAAGTAACCTCTGACAGAGCTCAAGTTAACTTGATATCAGAAAATAGATCAAAGACACTCCTACCAGGATTCCCTAAAGCAAAACAAACTCAATCTTTGAAGACTACTGCAAGTGGTTTTGAAGCAAGAGTAGTTACTGGAAAGGAAGCTAGAGATAAAACTGGATTGGGAAGTGCTGATGAAAGAAGAGTACACAACACTACCAATGATCCAACTTCCTTGAGTGAACCAGGTATTCGAGCAACTCCTGAGAGATTGAATCAACTGGAATCTGTACAGATGGTTTACCATACCTACTTGAAAGAATATATCATGTTGTATTTCATGACAGATGGTAGGGTTTATCATATAAGACAAAATGCCATTCCATTGAAGTATTTTGAAGAATTGGAGCATGTACTTTTCTTACTTCAAGTGGATGACAGAATAACAGGGACTGCTGCAAACTACATAAAAGAACAGATTCAGAGACAGAAAAGGCTTTATTCTGTTAAGTCTGACAACATATATGTTCCAAAGTACAGAGATCACAATGGTGATATTGTTGATATGAAGCCTAATACTGCACAGATCAGAACGTATCTTGGTATTAAGGGACTTGAATTCAATCTAGAGTCTGACAAAGCTTATGTTATAAGACTAGATCAGGAGTTGAGAAAAGCAAAGATCAATGATCTCAGAGCTGCAATCTTTCAAACTGGTGAAGATACTGCAGAGCTTAAAGATGTTAAAAGGAGAATGATTGATGAACTAAGATATGCTGAGAAATATTTGTTGAAGAACTATCTCAGAACAACTCCTGACATCAGAGAGATCAGAAAATGAAGAAGCCAAGTCGAAGATCTACAACTGCTTAAATTCTGATATTTATACAGACTGAAGTTGTTATCAGAAGTTGAAATTGGTAAAAACTTTAAGGACTGTAAGTTGTAGTTATCTAGTCTAATTCTCATGCATTTGTACTTAATGTTTTTGACATCATCAAATATCTGTTAAACTTGTATATTATGTTAATTTACAAGTTGGGGGAGATTGTTAGATATATTTGATAATGTCATGGCTAATATGTTTTATGTTTAGCTTTCAGATCTTACTGAACAGGATAAATCAGTACTTAATTGTTGATCAATACTTATACTGGAAGTCAGGACTTAAGGATATCAGTACGTATGTTATCAGGAGATAATCATCAGAAGATAGATATCAGAGCTTAAGTGCTGAAGGATGATCAGATAAGGACAATAGCTGATTAAAGGAAAGAAGATTGAGATAAACATAAGAAGAGATATGCATGAAGAAGGAATTCCGTGAAGAATGGAATACTTGGAAGAAAAGATATCTGATTGATATATTTTAGGAAGCAGAATTATATTCCATATCAATTAGCGATTATCTTGTAACTGTGTAGTATATAAACACAGACATAGGGTTTACACTATAAGTGTTATCATTATTAGAGAAGATTATTCATTGTAACCCTAGCAGCTCTCGTGATATTTGTTCATCACTGAGAGGTAACAGTTCCATACTGTAACAGAGTTTATTGTTTCAATAAAGTTTGTTTTTTGTTACTTAAGTTCTTAAAGTTCGATTTGAGTGTACTATACACTGTATTCACCCCCTCTACAGTGTGTGTGACCTAACATATGAATAAATATATCATTGTCGCCATTACAAATCAGTCTAGGGAGACGCGCCTTAACAAGACATCTTTTGGTTAATTCATTAAGTTAACTCTTCACTTAATAATTGGTCAGTCTCCTAGTCCCTTGATATTCCTTTGGCTATTTAACCGTCATTTCAGCTCAGTCACATCATCTCCTATTCTCACACAAAACGACCTTCTTTCTCTTATTTCTCACTATTTCCTCCTATCACAAAAATGGTTCTTGTAAACATGTTCATGAACTTTGAGAACTTCAACGTCGAGTTCAGTTGTGATGACTGGGAGCAGGAATGGCACATCACTGCCATTCCCGATGAGGTGTGAAACTTGGTTCCACAAGAGATTTCAGACAAATCTCCTGTTCTTTGAGATGGACTATCATCTCCATCTTGATCACTTGGAAGAAGCACGACGATATGCTCTTCTTCAGCAAGAACGAATCATCCATCTTGCTGTGCTATTTGTCAATAGTAGGTGGAACTAATCAACATAAACAGCCTTAGTTCTTAAACCAAGACTGTTGATGTTCATCTTCTTAGACTAGGACTATCTTGTAATCTTTTTGCATGTAATCCACAAATTTCATGAAATGTACTCTTCTGATATATTAATGAAATTTCTTTTGATTGCAAGATTTAGACTATGATTATTTTGCTATGTATGCATGTGAATGTTCTTATTGAAGCCTGTTAATCTTTACATCATCCACTTAAAATGTATATCTTGATGATTGTTTTGATTAAAATTGTGGTTTGCTAATAATTTGTGATGCTTTGACAAACAACTGTTGAATTCGAATCGACATATCCTGAGTTTGTCATATCCTGACAGAAACGAGGTCTCAAATACTGACGACAGGTCAGCATGCTCTAATTCAGATTATTAGTCTTAATTAATTTCTGAGTAGTTTTCTTGCTGCAATTAAGTATCTCACTTAATTGTTGGATAATGGTGGATTATCTGATAAACAAATTTCTATAGTTGTGTCTTGACATATCTGTATATATTTTGTCTTTACTTCCATAATTTACTCCACCGTCAAATTCTATTACTCAGTAATTGATACCTGTTCAAAGTCAAATTCACTAAATTACCTTCTTCATATGAATGTGCTATACTCCAGAGTAGAAAAGTTATAAAACCAAAAGAAATTCTATGACACAATTCATCATACACATAGCTTCACTGTGCACATCTCACTTATACTCTCTCTCACAAGCTACACATCATGACAACGTCTGAAGTTTGACCACTCTTCATTCAAACCACTATCATTCATGGAAATACATTTGGCACTAACAATTACTTAGCTCTGCTTACATATCAGCAGTTACCATCATCTTTTCATGATATTCAGGATTTTCTCCTTCTATGTCCAATTGGGTATGCTTTCACGAATCCTGTCAAGGTGTCATACAGGGCTGTCATGCAGGTATGGAATACAGTTTTGGTAAATTCAACAAACACTGGCTTTACTTTTGAATATGAGGGCTAATGATATAAAGTTGATGCTGATATTCAGCTCCAAGCCTTGAGATTTCCTGCCCTTGATGGTGCTCCTGATACTCATACCACTGAGTAGCTGTTTGATATGCTAAGGACTTTAGGCTATCAAGGAGAAATAAAAACCATTGGAAAATTGGCAAGGACCAAACTAAAAAGAGAATGGAACTTTTTTTGATTGCATCAGTAGGCGTTTCTTGAATATGACAATAAATTTTGATGCTCTTTCATCCACTTTTCTGAAAATTGGGCACTTTCTTCTTTACTCTAGCAATTTTGATTATGGTAATACTATACTACAATTCATAATTACTAGGAGAGCAGATGCTTCAAGAGTAATAGGGTATACTAGATTTCTACAACTGAATTTTAATTTTCTATGCCCTAATGTTATTTTTGATGATGATGAATTACTCAATGTTTTTCAAATTTCTGAAAAGGCTATCACTGATCATATTAAAAGGGATGAAAAGAATAAATTTTCAGGACCTCCCTTTCTTCCTAGAGAGGTCAGGCAATTTCTGTTAAGAAATAGACCTACTCCTACACAAGTTCCTGCAAATCTTGATGCTGGCACCTCTGTCACAGTTCCTGATTGTAAGTCATATGTCATAAGCCTATTTGTATATTCGAGGATTTAACTCAACTCAAATAAGAATGTAATAAGTAAATAGTGGATCTACCGTCAGAGAGGTCTCGCCAAGTAACATCTGTCAGAGGATTCAGAAACAACGTTCATCTACAGACTTGAAGAGTTAATTCACTGGAAGAAGTTCAAGAAATTGTTCAAGCCTCAGTGATGCAAATCAAGATTATGGGTTTAATCAAGTGACAGAGATCTCGTCAGAGTATCATTAATTACAAGGATTTAATCTGAAGAAAATCAGAGTATCAAAGTCAAGACATGAAGAAACGTCACGAAAGTTGGTCACTCATGAACCAGACAGTACATCGAGTGTCAACGTTGAAGTGGTGGAATTGATTCATAATTTTCAGTGATTTTCAGAAGAATTGCAGAAGAATGGATGCTGCTCAAGATTAGTATTAATTCTCTATTAATTAATTAAGTCATATAATTTAATTAAGAAAATAAATTATATCTGCAAAGATTAATTTATTTGATTAATTAAATTAATTGATTAATTAATTCTGAATTAATATTAAGAATTTTCAGAATATTAATTGATTTAAAATCTGTTATAAATTCAACAAAGACAACTGATTGTATTAGTATGACAATCGGTATGACAATCAATAGTCATACCGAAAGTCATGCTAATTCAAAAGGATTGTCTTATCAGAATTATTATTAGGATTTAAATCTATTTAATTTCTGCAAAACAAACTGTTTGAACTAATATGACAATCAGTATGACAATTGATAGTCATACCGAAAGTCTTGCTAGTTCATTCTGATTGTCTTGCTAGTTCTAAAAGATAGTCCTACCGAAAGTTCTACTGGAATTTGATAGTCCTACCGAAAGTCTTGCTGAGCCAAAGAGATTGTAATGCCAGTTCATTTTCATTCGGTTGGTTGATAAAAGAAGCTGAAGCTGAACATTCATTTTAATCATCAAAACAGAAGTCAAGAACACTGAAAAGAAAAAGCAGCCGCCTTAGAAATATTCCATTTTTCATCTGCTTAATTCAAGATCTAATTTCTAGCTTGTAACGTTAAATCCAAACCACTAGAAATATTTGTCTTGTTCTTGTGTAACAATCTAGCAGATCAAAATCCCTAGAACTTAATCTCAAATCGCGTTTAGCATTTGATTCTAATTATTACAAAAATAGAAAAAGTTCATGTCGAATTTATTCTAAATTTGTGATAATTAATTTGAGATTAATTCCTTGTAATCAATACAGTTGTTGTAACACCTTTCAAGTTTAATAATATTCTTATTTAACTTGAATTTTGTTTCACATTTTTTATTCCGCATATATTCGATTATTCGGTGCTGTTTGTATTCAACCCCCCTTCTACAAACACATTGGGATCTAACAATTGGTATCAGAGCCTTCTGATTAACGAACAAATCAAGATCCTAGACTTTTGTGATTTTTCAACTCCTTGAATTTTTATTCATTCAAAAATTCATAATGACTTCACAAAAAGTTGGAACCGTTAAAATTCCACAATTTGATAAAGAGAATTATATTATGTGGAAGAAGAAGATGCTCTTGTTTTTATAAGTGGCAAATCCCAAATATTCAAACTTGTTAAAGAAGGGGATAAAAACTCCGATGGTTATTGAACCGGAGGTGATAGTAGATGATGTTGCGATCACCAAAGCCAGAACCTATCCTAAAGATCCTGAAGATTTTACTCCTGATGAAAAGGAAGAAGCCTCCTTGGATGCCAGCCTTCAATTAATTTTAATTGATTCCCTTGATGAACAGACATGTGATGAACTGTAAAAATTTCAAACACATGTGGGAAACTATTGAGGTGATCAATGAAGGCACAAAGGAAGTTAGGGAGAACAAGTTAGAGATCCTAACCTCTGAGTATGAACATTTCAAATCAAATCCAGGAGAAGGAATTACTGAAGTGTTTGAGAGGTACAATGCGTTGATCAACAACCTGAACATCAATGGAAAATTTTATTCAATCAGGGAGGTCAACAAAAAGTTCCTTTTAACACTGCCAACTCATCTTGAACATAGAATCACTGCCATTAGAGAAGATAGAGATCTGAGTGAGATTTCTTTGGACAGGCTCTATGGAGTGTTAAAAACCTATGAGTTGGAGCAGATTCAACAGAAGGAAGTCTACGGGAAAGATAGAATGGTCAGCACATCTACTGCACTTGTAGCTAAAGGTCAACAACAACAGCAATCTCAACAATTAGAGAGAATGGTACAGTGTTCCAAGGCTGAGGAAAATATGTTAGTAGCAGAATATGATCCTCCTACTACAAATCAATCAAGTGATGATTTTTATTCCTTGGAAGAGCTGGAGCAATTGGAAGACGAGTCAATGACCCAAATTTTTAAGAGATTCTCCCATGTCAGATTCAAGAGGAATCCCAAGCTTAAGTACAAGTCCAACTACAACAAATTCCAGAAAGGTGGATCTTCATCCTCTAACACCAGCAGTGGTGGATACAAAACAGGGATGGTTGATCGGAGCACCATTAGATGCTATAACTGCAATGAGTTGGACACTTTGCCACAGAATGTAGGAAGCCAAAGCAAGTAAGAAAGAACTCTGAAAGGGCTTATCTGGCAAAGGGAAGAAGCTGGGATGATACGACAGTGAAGATAAAGAAGAAGGAAATCTTGCTCTTATGGCTATTGATGGAAAAGCTTCATCGTCAAGAATAGAGGTAAAACTTTCTGATGCTGAAATGGTTTATCATCTAAGAGGTAACTTAGATTGTGCACGTCATGATAATGAACTGTTAAGTTTACAGATCACAGACCTTGAGAAAGAGGTCAATGAATTAAGACTTGTGCATATTAATCAAGACAAATTAAAAGAACAAGTATCTTTTCTAGAGAATAGAGTTGACTGTTATAGAAAACTCGAAACTATTCTCAAAGACAAGATCACCGGTCTTGAGACTAAGGTTAGAGCCTACTTCAATTCTTGTTCGAAGGCTAAAGAGTTCTACAGTAAGCAAGCTGTTAATAAAACATCTGGAATAGGTTATGATTACAGTGTTGCTATTGGAGAATTAGGCATAAACTCCCCTCCTCATGTCTATGCTAAAGGGAGGGAAGTACCACATGTGCTTAAGGGTGTTGATGAACCCCTCTATAAGCTATCAATTGCTGAACCATTTGATGCGACCTCTTCTGTTATTCAAGAAGAAATACGTGCTGAGGATCATGCTAATGAGAAGATTGTTTCCAAGTCAAGTGAGTCGAAAGTTCCAGTCAAAGTTGTGAAAGCAACTAAGACTAACTCAGACATACATGAGTTGGATAACAAAAATGCCATGTCTACCATGCATAAATTGCCTGCTATTAATCACTCTCATAAAGCATGTAGTGTTACTAATTGTATGTCTTGTGCTTTTAAATTGATGTATGCTTATTTTAATGGTAAGCATGTTTCTAGTGATAAGACTACTCCTCATTAGCATGTGAATAATAGAAAGCATGATAGGTCTAAGACTGCTAGTCCTTCTAAGGCTAGAAAGGAGACATTTGAGCCTAAGCCTAAACATAAATTTGTTAAGGCTGTTTACAAGGTCAAATGTTCAGTCAGTGAGAAAGTTGAGACAATTAAAATTAAAAATGTTGTTTTTCCTGACAAAGGACAATTCTACAAGTATGCGGAACCCAAGCTTGAAGGTCTAATCCATTTGTAGTGCAGGGCATTAAACAGGTGAAACCAGGAGTGTGGATTCTTGACAGTGGATCATCAAGACATATGACCGGAGATAGAGCCCTGCTATCAAATGTGGATTGAGAAAGCTGCCCCCCTGGTTACCTTTGGAGATAACAGCAAAGGTTTATCTGAGGGATATGGCTGTTTATAAGCTGGATATGTTATCAGTAAATTTTGTATAGCGTGCTAGGTTATTATCAGGAAGCAGTATCTAACATATAGCACCAGTGGCGAGACTTGAGAATATTACGACATATCAGGCACCTGATGCACATTACACTTGGAATTGGACTCTAGTAAGATGTGTACAAGTGTACTCCTGGTTGGTGAGTCAAAAGAGGAAGTCAATGCACCTCAGTTCATGGACTTTACAGTTGCAGATCTATTGGACTATGCAATCTCTTCTTCACAATCTCACTTCAGGTTGGTATGAACTAGTGTACTGCTCAAGTAATCATCATATTTATAACTCTCTAATCACTAGGCACAATCATATTTTTTATATGTGCAGTGAGTTTTAGGAGTAAATCAAACTTCTTTCTATATTAGTGATTTCTTATTTCATGTAAAATCTTTTGAAATCACTATTGTATGTAACACCCCCAAATCCGGGGTCGGGGATCCGGGTTGTCACGAGTTCCATTTCCCTTAACAACACCCAATCTTAATAAATAATCAACTACTCTGTACTGTGATCCCACAATAAACATACACACCACAAGTTATAGTCTCAGAGATGAATATCCAAAAATAATCACAAGTCGTTTTATTCCACAATTATATGCCAATACACCTTAAACAGGTTTCTGAATAAATTTACATTTCTTTGCCATTATTACAATTCATAAATATACATAATCTGATACATCAAAAGTTGAAAGCCTAGCCTTTTGGTAGTTCCTACCTCAGCTATGGCGGCATCAGTGCTTCTAGAAAACTGCGGAACGTCTCCTAACCTCTTGCGAATCGGGAGCTTGGTCCGGTTCATCTTGTCTATCTGATGTTGTGTGATGAAAGAAGAAAGCAAGGGTGAGCAGCAAGCCCACCAAAATAATATGTATAATGATTAACAATATATGAGCCTTCTCATAGTACTCATGAAAGTCTTGGTCAAAAGAAATGAACCAAGTTGATATCTTAATGCGATGAAGTCGCAAAATATTCAGTATATATATATACATATATACTTTTCAAAATATTGGAAGTCCTCTTCCATGCACAATATACACAAAGTCCCAGTGTATAACTGTATAAAAAAAAATATCGTTGCAAGGTGATCTCATATATCTAACCTTGTCTCAACGTTTTTCTGAAAATCTTTGTCATTCATAAGACAATTATTAATTAGATATAAGTTTAAAAGATGAAGTTACAAGATACCCCAATATACTTATATCTTTCCCAAATACTACTTGAACTACCACCGTTCAAGTTATAATTAGCTTCAAAAGTTCATCACATAGATGAGACTATAAGGCAAGATTTGAATAGATTAAATCTTTAAAATATTATCAAAATAAAATGAAGTTACGAGATACTTCATTTGATGTAAACATCATTTTGAAAACTTGACCCTGCCAACACTCAACAATCGCCCAACCGTAGCCTTTCTATCGAAGTGCTCTGGGTAGTGTTGCAGAAATTATCCAATTGGATGATGAACTCATTACGGGAGTTTGTCGCGCCAGGAAGACCACTTACGATGATCAGTCGTAGTAGTACAACCCCACCATTTTCTACATGTAGAGGAGAACCTGTCGGATTTACTTGTCAACCGAACACTGAACTCCTAAGGAATGGACCGCCTTAGCGGAACTTCCAGGCCATTTGGGCCAATATAATAAGGCTGGGCCGGCGCTACTCGACCACTTACGCCACTCCTAGTTCAGATGAAATCCATGACTCTGAAACGTAAAGCTTGTCCCCACTTTCCCCAAGTAGAAACTTGTTGATACGGCTCCACCAAGAAGTCGTATCTATTTGGAAAGGAGAACTCACCGATATTTCCCAGGCGATGCCTGTTAATGGATTAACTTGTTCCAAGAATTTTACTTCCCGAGTGTTGGGTAAGTAATCAATTAATTTATCAAAACAGCAACCTTGTTGCGAATATAAAACACACCACAGAGCCGGATCCCTCAGGTTTTGAGCGAGTATTTAAATCCCCTTCGAAAGGAGGATCTTAAAAAAATGAGTTTTGGGATCCGCTCTAACTTTTAAAAAATCATTTTGAAGACTCGCAAAACATTTTTAAGAATGTTTGGAGTGAAGCTGATTTAATGAAGTAAATCAGTCCCCAGAATATTTAGAAAATGTCTGAATATTATTATTTAAATAATATTCCCATAAAGAATAATCTTTATAAAATAATTGAAGTAGAAGTATTAAAACTTATACTTGAAATTAATAGCAAATAATCAAAGATATACTTATACGAAAGTAATATCTTTATTTGAATAATCAAAAGTAAGTTTGATTATCGACACCTTATTCTTTAATACAATAAAGAATATTATTAAGTAATAAGCGGAGTCATAATACCTCGAATGAATACTATAAATAATATTCATAAAATAAAGGAGTCATACATCCTCAAATGAATATCCAAGTAATATTCAATAATAATATAAACTGAGTCATAAGCCCTCGAATGAATATTCAAATAATATTCAAATAATAAAATAAACTGAGTCATAAGCCCTCGAATGAATACTCAAATTAATATTCAATTAAGTAAAATAAAGGTATCGAATAAACCTTATTCGATCCATAGTTTTAAAAACTATATCCATATATATATAAATATATATATATATATATATAATATACTCGGGAACATCGACTCCCGGTTTAGAAATATGTTCACCTTTTATCCCCTATACTAAGGGTATACACAACTACTTGCTTATTTCTAGCATAGGTATTATGCAACTATAAGCATTGAAATCAACAGATAGATAACCAGATTACGAAACAGACATGCATATATACCATATCAGCATGCTCCAATATATCGCAAAATTTGCTAATAACAATCATGCACTATCACAAGATAATGCATATACATATATTTACATCACAACAACAGTATATCGGGTAGAAAACTTGCCTGAGCGACTGGGGGTTACGAATGGCTCGGGACGAGTCTGGTAACCTATAAACAACAAGTAAGTTGGAATTAAACCAAAGTCACTTGTAAATCTATACTCTAACCAACTCAGACTCTAACGCTCGTTTTGCGCTTACTGATTCTCTTAAGTCACTCGAGTACCCTCGGCTCCACCATTTTTAATAATTTAACCTTTACGAGTTTTAAGGCGATTCCTTCGCGAGTGTCTTACCAACTGCCTAACACTCTTACCATAATTGTTTCATACATTAATTAACCCTTTTTGGTCTTTAACCTATGTTTCAAAGTAAGGCGAGGGGAAAAGTTTCGTTCGCGAAACGCCGTTACTTGAAACGGTCGTTTCTCCTAAACCGTGCATCGGAATCGAACGAACTACATATCAAAACGAAGCTCGTAATATGAACTATCTAAACATGTCAATGGTCAAAATCTAGCAGGGGGTTCTCGGGTCCTAATGTTATGCACAAAAACAGTCTAAAGAAAATCGGACGTTACGACGGCTATGTTTACGCGTTTTCCCAATTTTAAACCATTCAAAACCAACCACAAATCAACCCCAAATCAATCATACAACCAATATCCCTCCAAACCACATCATAACAGCCCCAACAAATCCACATTAACCATTTATACTTATTCCCCACATGAACTAAAAGCTTTACTTAGGTTCTTTAACTAATTACCAAGATTTACAACTCCAACAATGCAACAAAACCAACTAATCTCTACAAACTCAACCAAACTTCAACCAATCAAGCATCATGCTTCACATATGCTATATCAAACACATTCAATCCTAATTAATCAAAACTAAAGCTAGGGTTTGTAGTTTATACCTTCCTTGGAGAGTGGAGAATCAAGAGAATGGCTTGGAATCACCCTTAAAGTCCTTATCCAAGCTTAATCTAAACAAAACTTCAAGAACACAAATTTTAGTTCTTGAAAAACACTATTCACCATCTTCTTTCATGATTTATAGAAAAAGATTGGCTTGGAATTAGAAGCTTAAACTTATAGGAAGTATGTAACTATCCATGGGGAAGCTTAGATAATTACCTTGCTAAATAGTAAGTGGTAGAGCTTGGATCTTCAATTTTTAAGAAATGGGCCGAGAGCTAGCTTGGGAAGAAAGAGATTTTTGTGTTTTGTTTGATGAAAAATGAAATGATTGGCTTGGTGGATGAGATTTTGATTTGTTTTTAGTTAATTACCTTGTTGCCCTTGAGTTTGTGTGGTTAAAAAGTCACCACATCTCCTTCCTTCCCATGTCATGCTTGTGTCATCCTCATGATGTCATCCTCCCCTCCTTGTCCTCTTCTCATTGGTTGGGTGACATCATCCTTTCTAATCCCTTTGATTAACTTCCTAATTGTTTACCTAATGACCGCTGATCTGTTATACGGTTCGCTTAACTTTCGTTTTCGTTTATCATTTGTGGGATCATACCCGGGATCTTATTACTTAGGTTCCCTTAACCTTTCTCAATATATTGTATTCCTTTTATGATCCTCTCTTATAATCCTTTAATTTAAATCCTTTTTATCCTGTTACCTTATACTCAATTCTTTCCGTATCTATTGGATTTCCGGGAAAAATCAAAGTGTTCGGATTTGGATTCTGACGATCTTTACATACACTTATATCCCATATAAAGTACTAATAAAATCTCAGAATATCCATATGAGAACCCCTACATAGTGTGGCATGAAAAGTTTTCTCATTCAGCAAAAACACTATTCATAAGGGTTTCAAAATTTCCCAAAAATTGGGGTTATTACAGTCTCCCCTCCTTAAAAGGATTCCGTCCCGGAATCAGATAGAAAATGAATAGGGATACTCTCTTAGCATTTCACTTTCTAACTCTCAAGTAATTTTCCCACATTGTGGTTCTACCACCAAACTCTGCCTAGTTTGATAATCCTTCTCCTAAGCACTTGTTCCTTTTCACTCTATAACCCTTCCTGGTTGCTCCATATAGGTTACGTCTGGTTGCATGTCTATGCGCTCATATGCCCCTATTTATCTGGCATCTGAATTACACTTCCTTAACATTGATAAGTGAAACACGTTACGACTTGCTACACGTTCGGGGGGTAAGGCTAGCTCATATGCTAACCTCCCAATACTTCTTAACATATCCAAGGGTCCGACACCTTGTGGACTTAGCTTTCCTTTCTTTCCGAATCTCATCAATCCTTTCTGAGGGAATACCTATAACAACACTAGGTCCCCTACTTCCCATTCCTTGTCCTTTCGTGTCAAATCAACATACTTTTTATGTCCATCTTGGGCTACTACCAGCCATCCTCTGATTAGATCTATTATATCCTTGGTCCTTTGGACCACTACTGGTCTGAGCATCTTGCGCTCTACAACTTCATCCTAACATAAGGGAGATCGACATTGTCTTCCCTCAAGGATCTCATAAGGCGACATCTCGATAATGACATATGATCTATTGTCGTAAGATAACTTAATCCGCGTTAAGTGATCATTCCAAATTCTTTCAAGTCTATTACACAGACTCTCATCATAGCTTCTAATCACTATAGCTTTTGCTTCTCAATACCCATTCTTTTCCAGTTCGTAATCGCTATCACCTTCCGTTCCTAATATTATACTGGTTATACTTTTGCTCGTTAGCGTTCTTTAACCTTTTAATAACCACGTCAACCTTAGTATCACGAATGTGTTCCCATCCCGAATACTATCACAATTTTATTACTCCTTTTTCAGTTGTTTCTATTTTCCAAAATTTGATCAATCAAATAGAAGTAAAGGAATTTGTTGAGAGATCACTATGATCATGAACACTTGTTATATCGCATAGTTAGTACAGAAGGTGGCCAGCCTTTAGTACTTGACAAGCAATTAAACAATAGCTGGTATCCTACTCGGCTTCTATCACACAGATAGATAGTCATTCGGCAATACCTCCCCTTCTGGAAGGGTTGTTCTTCTCAGCTTACATGAAATGAAAAGAAGAGAAAAGAACGAATTGAAGAGAATTGTATATATGAAAAATATATTGCCACAAAATATCTGGCTTGGAACCTACCTCTGAACTATAGAGGTTTGTCATAGGAGAACAAAATATATGTATTTATATCAACATCAAGTATTATAGCATCGTATTTCCCATGCCTAAATATTTCTATTCCGTCCATCATTCTATGGACCCATGCTCTTCATCGAGCTTGTACACAATCACCTTTGAAACTCCTTCGATATCGAAAATCGAATCTGGGTTTTCATTCCAGACATCACCGTTACTAAAATTCTATGCTTGTACCGCAACCTTCCTCATATAGTAATACGACTCTCTATTGATAAGAAAGAATAAATATTCAATAGGTAGACACTCTACTTAATTAGTCTATCAATGATAACTTATACACTACCACGACCCGATTAGTGGTACTCAATCTCAACAACCATTCCAATACAACTCTCACGGTTGTAATCAGCTCATTACTCGCAGAATCATTGCTGCCTTACTATGGTCCACCACTGACCTACTGTAGTCATTCATTTTCCTTGAAGTCTTAATAGCTAACTATACGGAGTCCATACATATCGTATCGAATTCTTCTAAGGAGGTAACATAATCACCATTCATGATTCATGAAGAACACTCCTGATCCTGACATACATACATGACATGAAGCAGATAAAATTGCAGAAGAGTTTCAATCAAAGCAACGATAGCAGGTTAATACCATTCTAAATCATATGCCTTAAATAGAAGACTTACTCAAAGGTTCGTCTAGTCCTTTTTGAAACATGGTCCTGGCTTATCTCAAGATAGGACCTTCTAAGATAGATAGCCCGTTCATGGCGATTACACGAATTAAACCTTTACCAACTACTATTACGGTTGGGTATTGCACAGTCATCAGAAGGAATGTCAATCTTCCAAACCATAATACAACCTTCACAGTTTTAACCATCATCACTGTATTCTTTTGGCACAAGCGCCTATAATTATCCTCTTACCTTTAAAGTGTCGGCCACCTCTTTGGCCTTTCCTGATAGTACAATTTCCTTACAGTCAATGTCACTTTAACCATCTCCAAATAATTTTTCTACCTTATTTCAATCACAGCTTATGTGAAAATGCTTTCCTTAAAATCTGATGAGTAAAAAAAAATCACCATTTTTCCATAAGTTATTGCCTCAGTCTTTAGAGGTTAATCACTGTCATGACTGACTCTCAATCATAATTAGAACATCTTTTATCTTAAGTCCTAATTGCCCTGAATAATTTCGACCATTACTGGTTCGATCCATACTTTCTCGTGGTTTAACACGTGCCCCACTTGGCAACATTATAATTACGTCATATTTCCTTTATCAACATTTCTATTCTTGAAAATTTTGAATATTACCTTTCTCCTTGTAAAACCTCTAAGGTTATCCTTCAATCGTTCTTCCTGTATTCCCTAGATACAGGGCATATTAAAATACCATTTACTATTACTAGAACCATTGTCTATATACTTCTGAAAAATTTCTCCACTGATTCTTAAAGGTTGTTGTTACATTAACCCTTTCCAAATCATACTGTCAAAACTCATACTGTCCCTATTAAGGGTGAAATTCCAACCTTTATGCATTCCCCTAGGATTCATTTTAAGTTACCGATGTTCTATCCTTAATTCCACCTTTAAAAGGTACCTGCATCCTTCCATGGATAAATCAAGTCATATATCCCTGATAAGGGTGTCTTATTCAATCATTCCCACCTCGATAGTCTATACCTAACTTCATAATAGCATCCTTATTCAAATTGAAGTCAATCCATATGGCCTCCAAAAGATAACAATGGTCATCCGCTTTTCTTTCCTGATTTGGTAATGATAACATGGATGTTCTGGAAGATATTGGTCATGTTCAACGTGAACTTCTTCTTAATAATTCCTTATTTACTTTTGTTGTTTATCTCAACAGTCATCTCAATGTTGGGATATCTTTCATATCTGGCGTCTCCCTTTCTGGGTATCATGCCACCGGTCTTACACTTTACCTTCTTGAAGGTCACTTCCTTCACCCAATTTTCTTAGTTTCTTACTTTCTTGTCTCCTCAGTCTATCCGCGTCTCATTATCTATCCTTCGAATTATCTCAAGGTTTCCTCGAATCTTCCCAACTTACAGGGGATAAAATATATGTATCTCTTATACCTTCAACCATCAATTTAACTCATTGTGAATCACTCTCATCCGGACGATTACATACTTTTCTATTTCTATTTCTACGAGTCTTTAGGGTTTCCTCATACCCAACTCCCTTATCATTCCTCAAACTCTCTTGCCTTTATATTCCTTTCTCTTATCGTTATTTCATGAACCAACACAACATAAGCATTGATTTCAAACATCCCGTCATTCTGGATTCGTGTCTTCAGAACGAATCTTGATAACTTTTATAACTTAGATTCATAATTCATCATACTCGTCTGCCTTTGTTCTGGCTCTTAAGCTTTTACACTATCTCCATAACCTTGGGAAGTACTTTCCTGAAAACAATTGACTGAACTTAAATCAGTTTATTATAATCTCTTGCTCCGTGCCTTCCTTGGCCTTTCACCAGCGGGTGGTCTCTCTCTTAGGAGGGTAAGTGACAAAATAGTCTTTTGTGGTTCGTCAATCATTTAGAATCTCAAATGATTCATCTATTTCCTTTAGCCAGGCTCTTGCCTCGACTGGGTCAGCTTGTTCCTTGGAACTCTGAGAGCTTAGCGACTTAAAGGTCATGAAAGAATTTCCCACCGCACTGTCTCCTCAGGGTGGTGGTTGGGGATAATAGTCTAAGTTCTCTTTAGACAGGTCCATGAATTGCCGTATAGGGGTACCATCTCGGGTCTCCTGTCCTTACTCGACTTTTGTTTCCTCAGTCTAAATATTTCTTCCTACTCCCCATAATTGGGGTCATCTTACATAATTTAAATCCTCATTTTCCACTTCATCATGTTATGGGTTCCTTTTGTCTTGGTGGCAACCTCCCTGACTATTACGTTCAGGGTTTGCTCTAACTTTTATTCCTCAAACTAGCTTTCATCTAAGATTTCATCTTTAAGCTCTTAAACATTTGGAACCCAAATTCTATAGGAATACCTCATTATTCCCTTATCATCTCTCTCGGTATTAATCTCATATCTATTTGTTGGCTCTCTGCCTTCATTCATCACTTTTACTGGCACAATATATTCTTTTCCAATAATTCGGGCTGTATTGCTATCTCAAACAGCTTTTCGGTACCGGCTCCGGTTACCTTCACTACTGTTTCCATTTTCTCAAAATCTCTTATAAACTCTCCAAAAGACATTATCATCTTGAGTCTCTCCTTTTTACTAGGGGCATCAGCCACCATATTGGCTTTCCCCGAATGATAAAGAATCTCCCAATCATAATTCTTGATTAGCTCTAACCGCCTCCTCTGGCGTATGTTGAGCTCTTTCTACGTAAGAATGTACTAGAGCTCCTATGGTTTGTGAATCTCACACTTCTCTCCATACAAGTAGTGCCTCAAATCTTTAGGGCAAAACTATTGCCATGAGCCCAAGCTCATGGGTGGGGATATCGAATTTTAAATTCCCTTAATTGTCTTGACGCAGACGCGATTATCTTGCTGTGCTATATAAGAAGCACCCTAATTCCTTATGCGAAGCGTCACTTACAAATCACAAAATCTCCTTTTTCCCTCCGGCAACGCCAACATAGGGGCCGTCACCAACCTTTGCTTCAGTTCTTAAAGCTGTTCTCGCATTTCTCTGCCTATTCGAACTTCTCAGTCTTATGAGTAAGCCGCGTTAAAGGGGCTACTATCTTTACAAACTTGAACGAACCTCTGGTAGTGACCGACCAATCCTACCTCTGGTAGTCGACCTAACCATGGTCATCAATTCATCAGTGGTCCTTTATTCATTCTTGTCAGGATCCTCCATGGGATCCTTCTCAGCAACTATCCCTTCTAGGACAACATCCTCAACCGCTACATTCTCAATATCAACATCATCCGGTCCTGCATTAGGACACTCTATCGGATCCACAATCCGATCTCCAATTAGTAATAAACATCATCGCGCTGTTGCTCCTCAACCTCAGGGTTCGGAGTCCCGCTACCATCTACGATAACGAACTACGCTTCTATCACGATATTTATAAGGGTTCCCATAAGGGTTTTAACTGTCAGTGCTACGTTAAGTAGCCCGACTATGAACTTGGCAAGAGTTCTTATTATCTTAGTGAACTTATTATCTTAACGTCACATCATCTCTGAGGTTTATAACGCTTAGCTCTGATACCATTTCTGTAACACCCCCAAATCCGGGGTCGGGGATCCGGGTTGTCACGAGTTCCATTTCCCTTAACAACACCCAATCTTAATAAATAATCAACTACTCTGTACTGTGAACCCACAATAAACACACACACCACAAGTTATAGTCTCAGAGATGAATATCCAAAAATAATCACAAGTCGTTTTATTCCACAATTATATGCCAATACACCTTAAACAGGTTTCTGAATAAATTTACATTTCTTTGCCATTATTACAATTCATAAATATACATAATCTGATACATCAAAAGTTGAAAGCCTAGCCTATTGGTAGTTCCTACCTCAGCTATGGCGGCATCAGTGCTTCTAGAAAACTGCGGAACGTCTCCTAACCTCTTGTGAATCGGGAGCTTGGTCCGGTTCATCTTGTCTATCTGATGTTGTGTGATGAAAGAAGAAAGCAAGGGTGAGCAGCAAGCCCACCAAAATAATATGTATAATGATTAACAATATATGAGCCTTCTCATAGTACTCATGAAAGTCTTGGTCAAAAGAAATGAACCAAGTTGATATCTTAATGCGATGAAGTCGCAAAATATTCAGTATATATATATACATATATACTTTTCAAAATATTGGAAGTCCTCTTCCATGCACAATATACACAAAGTCCCAGTGTATAACTGTATAAAAAAAATAACGTTGCAAGGTGATCTCATATATCTAACCTTGTCTCAACGTTTTTCTGAAAATCTTTGTCATTCATAAGACAATTATTAATTAGATATAAGTTTAAAAGATGAAGTTACAAGATACCCCAATATACTTATATCTTTCCCAAATACTACTTGAACTACCACCGTTCAAGTTATAATTAGCTTCAAAAGTTCATCACATAGATGAGACTATAAGGCAAGATTTGAATAGATTAAATCTTTAAAATATTATCAAAATAAAATGAAGTTACGAGATACTTCATTTGATGTAAACATCATTTTGAAAACTTGACCCTGCCAACACTCAACAATCGCCCAACCGTAGCCTTTCTATCGAAGTGCTCTGGGTAGTGTTGCAGAAATTATCCAATTGGATGATGAACTCATTACGGGAGTTTGTCGCGTCAGGAAGACCACTTACGATGATCAGTCGTAGTAGTACAACCCCACCATTTTCTACATGTAGAGGAGAACCTGTCGGATTTACTTGTCAACCGAACACTGAACTCCTAAGGAATGGACCGCCTTAGCGGAACTTCCAGGCCATTTGGGCCAATATAATAAGGCTGGGCCGGCGCTACTCGGCCACTTACGCCACTCCTAGTTCAGATGAAATCCATGACTCTGAAACGTAAAGCTTGTCCCCACTTTCCCCAAGTAGAAACTTGTTGATACGGCTCCACCAAGAAGTCGTATCTATTTGGAAAGGAGAACTCACCGATATTTCCCAGGCGATGCCTGTTAATGGATTAACTTGTTCCAAGAATTTTACTTCCCGAGTGTTGGGTAAGTAATCAATTCATTTATCAAAACAGCAACCTTGTTGCGAATATAAAACACACCACAGAGCCGGATCCCTCAGGTTTTGAGCGAGTATTTAAATCCCCTTCGAAAGGAGGATCTTAAAAAAAATGAGTTTTGGGATCCGCTCTAACTTTTAAAAAATCATTTTGAAGACTCGCAAAACATTTTTAAGAATGTTTGGAGTGAAGCTGATTTAATGAAGTAAATCAGTCCCCAGAATATTTAGAAAATGTCTGAATATTATTATTTAAATAATATTCCCATAAAGAATAATCTTTATAAAATAATTGAAGTAGAAGTATTAAAACTTATACTTGAAATTAATATCAAATAATCAAAGATATACTTATACGAAAGTAATATCTTTATTTGAATAATCAAAAGTAAGTTTGATTATCGACACCTTATTCTTTAATAC
The DNA here is from genome assembly GCF_009905375.1 of Apium graveolens. NCBI lineage: Eukaryota > Viridiplantae > Streptophyta > Magnoliopsida > Apiales > Apiaceae > Apium > Apium graveolens. The sequence continues at coordinate 97,789,355 of NC_133648.1, forward strand.
AATAAAGAATATTATTAAGTAATAAGCGGAGTCATAATACCTCGAATGAATACTATAAATAATATTCATAAAATAAAGGAGTCATACATCCTCAAATGAATATCCAAGTAATATTCAATAATAATATAAACTGAGTCATAAGCCCTCGAATGAATATTCAAATAATAAAATAAACTGAGTCATAAGCCCTCGAATGAATACTCAAATTAATATTCAATTAAGTAAAATAAAGGTATCGAATAAACCTTATTCGATCCATAATTTTAAAAACTATATCCATATATATATAAATATATATATATATATATATATATATATATATATATATATATATATATATATATAATATACTCGGGAACATCGACTCCCGGTTTAGAAATATGTTCACCTTTTATCCCCTATACTAAGGGTATACGCAACTACTTGCTTATTTCTAGCATAGGTATTATGCAACTATAAGCATTGAAATCAACATATAGATAACCAGATTACGAAACAGACATGCATATATACCATATCAGCATGCTCCAATATATCGCAAAATTTGCTAATAACAATCATGCATTATCACAAGATAATGCATATACATATATTTACATCACAACAACAGTATATCGGGTAGAAAACTTGCCTGAGCGACTGGGGGTTACGAATGGCTCGGGACGAGTCTGGTAACCTATAAACAATAAGTAAGTTGGAATTAAACCAAAGTCACTTGTAAATCTATACTCTAACCAACTCAGACTCTAACGCTCGTTTTGCGCTTACTGATTCTCTTAAGTCACTCGAGTACCCTCGGCTCCACCATTTTTAATAATTTAACCTTTACAAGTTTTAAGGAGATTCCTTCGCGAGTGTCTTACCAACTGCCTAACACTCTTACCATAATTGTTTCATACATTAATTAACCCTTTTTGATCTTTAACCTATGTTTCAAAGTAAGGCGAGGGGAAAAGTTTCGTTCGCGAAACACCGTTACTTGAAACGGTCGTTTCTCCTAAACCGTGCATCGGAATCGAACGAACTACATATCAAAACGAAGCTCGTAATATGAACTATCTAAACATGGAAATGGTCAAAATCTAGCAGGGGGTTCTCGGGTCCTAATGTTATGCACAAAAACAGTCTAAAGAAAACCGGACGTTACGACTTTACGCGTTTTCCCAATTTTAAACCATTCAAAACCAACCACAAATCAACCCCAAATCAATCATACAACCAATATCCCTCCAAACCACATCATAACAGCCCCAACAAATCCACATTAACCATTTATACTTATTCCCCACATGAACTAAAAGCTTTACTTAGGTTCTTTAACTAATTACCAAGATTTACAACTCCAACAATGCAACAAAACCAACTAATCTCTACAAACTCAACCAAACTTCAACCAATCAAGCATCATGCTTCACATATGCTATATCAAACACATTCAATCCTAATTACTCAAAACTAAAGCTAGGGTTTGTAGTTTATACCTTCCTTGGAGAGTGGAGAATCAAGAGAATGGCTTGGAATCACCCTTAAAGTCCTTATCCAAGCTTAATCTAAACAAAACTTCAAGAATACAAATTTTAGTTCTTGAAAAACACTATTCACCATCTTCTTTCATGATTTATAGAAAAAGATTGGCTTGGAATTAGAAGCTTAAACTTATAGGAAGTATGTAACTATCCATGGGGAAGCTTAGATAATTACCTTGCTAAATAGTAAGTGGTGGAGCTTGGATCTTCAATTTTTAAGAAATGGGCCGAGAGCTAGCTTGGGAAGAAAGAGATTTTTGTGTTTTGTTTGATGAAAAATGAAATGATTGGCTTGGTGGATGAGATTTTGATTTGTTTTTAGTTAATTACCTTGTTGCCCTTGAGTTTGTGTGGTTAAAAAGTCACCACATCTCCTTCCTTCCCATGTCATGCTTGTGTCATCCTCATGATGTCATCCTCCCCTCCTTGTCCTCTTCTCATTGGTTGGGTGACATCATCCTTTCTAATCCCTTTGATTAACTTCCTAATTGTTTGCCTAATGACCGCTGATCTGTTATACGGTTCGCTTAACTTTCGTTTTCGTTTATCATTTGAGGGATCATACCCGGGATCTTATTACTTAGGTTCCCTTAACCTTTCTCAATATATTGTATTCCTTTTATGATCCTCTCTTATAATCCTTTAATTTAAATCCTTTTTATCCTGTTACCTTATACTCAATTCTTTCCGTATCTATTGGATTTCCGGGAAAAATCAAAGTGTTCGGATTTGGATTCTGACGATCTTTACATACACTTATATCCCATATAAAGTACTAATAAAATCTCAGAATATCCATATCAGAACCCCTACATAGTGTGGCATGAAAAGTTTTCTCATTCAGCAAAAACACTATTCATAAGGGTTTCAAAATTTCCCAAAAATTGGGGTTATTACAGTCTCCCCTCCTTAAAAGGATTCCGTCCCGGAATCAGATAGAAAATGAATAGGGATACTCTCTTAGCATTGCACTTTCTAACTCTCAAGTAATTTTCCCACATTGTGGTTCTACCACCAAACTCTGCCTAGTTTGATAATCCTTCTCCTAAGCACTTGTTCCTTTTCACTCTATAACCCTTCCTGGTTGCTCCATATAGGTTACGTCTGGTTGCATGTCTATGCGCTCATATGCCCCTATTTATCTGGCATCTGAATTACACTTCCTTAACATTGATAAGTGAAACACGTTACGACTTGCTACACATTTGGGGGGTAAGGCTAGCTCATATGCTAACCTCCCAATACTTCTTAACATATCCAAGGGTCCGACACCTTGTGGACTTAGCTTTCCTTTCTTTCCGAATCTCATCAATCCTTTCTGAGGGAATACCTATAACAACACTAGGTCCCCTACTTCCCATTCCTTGTCCTTTCGTGTCAAATCAACATACTTTTTATGTCCATCTTGGGCTACTACCAGCCATCCTCTGATTAGATCTATTATATCCTTGGTCCTTTGGACCACTACTGGTCTGAGCATCTTGCGCTCTACAACTTCATCCTAACATAAGGGAGATCGACATTGTCTTCCCTCAAGGATCTCATAAGGCGACATCTCGATAATGACATATGATCTATTGTCGTAAGATAACTTAATCCGCGTTAAGTGATCATTCCAAATTCTTTCAAGTCTATTACACAGACTCTCATCATAGCTTCTAATCACTATAGCTTTTGCTTCTCAATACCCATTGTTTTCCAGTTCGTAATCGCTATCACCTTCCGTTCCTAATATTATACTGGTTATACTTTTGCTCGTTAGCGTTCTTTAACCTTTTAATAACCACGTCAACCTTAGTATCACGAATGTGTTCCCATCCCGAATACTATCATAATTTTATTACTCCTTTTTCAGTTGTTTCTATTTTCCAAAATTTGATCAATCAAATAGAAGTAAAGGAATTTGTTGAGAGATCACTATGATCATGAACACTTGTTATATCGCATAGTTAGTACAGAAGGTGGCCAGCCTTTAGTACTTGACAAGCAATTAAACAATAGCTGGTATCCTACTCGGCTTCTATCACACAGATAGATAGTCATTCGGCAATACCTCCCCTTCTGGAAGGGTTGTTCTTCTCAGCTTACATGAAATGAAAAGAAGAGAAAAGAACGAATTGAAGAGAATTGTATATATGAAAAATATACTGCCACAAAATATCTGGCTTGGAACCTACCTCTGAACTATAGAGGTTTGTCATAGGAGAACAAAACATATGTATTTATATCAACATCAAGTATTATAGCATCGTATTTCCCATGCCTAAATATTTCTATTCCGTCCATCATTCTATGGACCCATGCTCTTCATCGAGCTTGTACACAATCACCTTTGAAACTCCTTCGATATCGAAAATCGAATCTGGGTTTTCATTCCAGACATCACCGTTACTAAAATTCTATGCTTGTACCGCAACCTTCCTCATATAGTAATACGACTCTCTATTGATAAGAAAGAATAAATATTCAATAGGTAGACACTCTACTTAATTAGTCCATCAATGATAACTTATACACTACCACGACCCGATTAGTGGTACTCAATCTCAACAACCATTCCAATACAACTCTCACGGTTGTAATCAGCTCATTACTCGCAGAATCATTGCTGCCTTACTATGGTCCACCACTGACCTACTGTAGTCATTCATTTTCCTTGAAGTCTTAATAGCTAACTATACGGAGTCCATACATATTGTATCGAATTCTTCTAAGGAGGTATCATAATCACCATTCATGATTCATGAAGAACACTCCTGATCCTGACATACATACATGACATGAAGCAGATAAAATTGCAGAAGAGTTTCAATCAAAGCAACGATAGCAGGTTAATACCATTTTAAATCATATGCCTTAAATAGAAGACTTACTCAAAGGTTCGTCTAGTCCTTTTTGAAACATGGTCCTGGCTTATCTCAAGATAGGACCTTCTAAGATAGATAGCCCGTTCATGGCGATTACACGAATTAAACCTTTACCAACTACTATTACGGTTGGGTATTGCACAGTCATCAAAAGGAATGTCAATCTTCCAAACCATAATACAACCTTCACAGTTTTAACCATCATCACTGTATTCTTTTGGCACAAGCGCCTATAATTATCCTCTTACCTTTAAAGTGTCGGCAACCTCTTTGGCCTTTCCTGATAGTAAAATTTCCTTACAGTCAATGTCACTTTAACCATCTCCAAATAAATTTTCTACCTTATTTCAATCACAGCTTATGTGAAAATGCTTTCCTTAAAATCTGATGAGTAAAAAAAAAATCACCATTTTTCCATAAGTTATTGCCTCAGTCTTTAGAGGTTAATCACTGTCATGACTGACTCTCAATCATAATTAGAACATCTTTTATCTTAAGTCCTAATTGCCCTGAATAATTTCGACCATTACTGGTTCGATCCATACTTTCTCGTGGTTTAACACGTGCCCCACTTGGCAATATTATAATTACGTCATATTTCCTTTATCAACATTTCTATTCTTGAAAATTTTGAATATTACCTTTCTCCTTGTAAAACCTCTAAGGTTATCCTTCAATCGTTCCTCCTGTATTCCCTAGATACAGGGCATATTAAAATACCATTTACTATTACTAGAACCATTGTCTATATACTTCTGAAAAATTTCTCCACTGATTCTTAAAGGTTGTTGTTACATTAACCCTTTCCAAATCATACTGTCAAAACTCATACTGTCCCTATTAAGGGTGAAATTCCAACCTTTATGCATTCCCCTAGGATTCATTTTAAGTTACCGATGTTCTATCCTTAATTCCACCTTTAAAAGGTACCTGCATCCTTCCATGGATAAATCAAGTCATATATCCCTGATAAGGGTGTCTTATTCAATCATTCCCACCTCGATAGTCTATACCTAACTTCATAATAGCATCCTTATTCAAATTGAAGTCAATCCATATGGCCTCCAAAAGATAACAATGGTCATCCGCTTTTCTTTCCTGATTTGGTAATGATAACATGGATGTTCTGGAAGATATTGGTCATGTTCAACGTGAACTTCTTCTTAATAATTCCTTATTTACTTTTGTTGTTTATCTCAACAGTCATCTCAATGTTGGGATATCTTTCATATCTGGCGTCTCCCTTTCTGGGTATCATGCCACCGGTCTTACACTTTACCTTCTTGAAGGTCACTTCCTTCACCCAATTTTCTTAGTTTCTTACTTTCTTGTCTCCTCAGTCTATCCGCGTCTCATTATCTATCCTTCGAATTATCTCAAGGTTTCCTCGAATCTTCCCAACTTACAGGGGATAAAATATATGTATCTCTTATACCTTCAACCATCAATTTAACTCATTGTGAATCACTCTCATCCGGACGATTACATACTTTTCTATTTCTATTTCTACGAGTCTTTAGGGTTTCCTCATACCCAACTCCCTTATCATTCCTCAAACTCTCTTGCCTTTATATTCCTTTCTCTTATCGTTATTTCATGAACCAACACAACATAAGCATTGATTTCAAACATCCCGTCATTCTGGATTCGTGTCTTCAGAACGAATCTTGATAACTTTTACAACTTAGATTCATAATTCATCATACTCGTCTGCCTTTGTTCTGGCTCTTAAGCTTTTACACTATCTCCATAACCTTGGGAAGTACTTTGCTGAAAACAATTTACTGAACTTAAATCAGTTTATTATAATCTCTTGCTCCGTGCCTTTCTTGGCCTTTCACCAGCGGGTGGTCTCTCTCTTAGGAGGGTAAGTGACAAAACAGTCTTTTGTGGTTCGTCAATCATTTAGAATCTCAAATGATTCATCTATTTCCTTTAGCCAGGCTCTTGCCTCGACTGGGTCAGCTTGTTCCTTGGAACTCTGAGAGCTTAGCGACTTAAAGGTCATGAAAGAATTTCCCACCGCACTGTCTCCTCAGGGTGGTGGTTGGGGATAATAGTCTAAGTTCTCTTTAGACAGGTCCATGAATTGCCGTATAGGGGTACCATCTCGGGTCTCCTGTCCTTACTCGACTTTTGTTTCCTCAGTCTAAATATTTCTTCCTACTCCCCATAATTGGGGTCATCTTACATAATTTAAATCCTCATTTTCCACTTCATCATGTTATGGGTTCCTTTTGTCTTGGTGGCAACCTCCCTGACTATCACGTTCAGGGTTTGCTCTAACTCTTATTCCTCAAACTAGCTTTCATCTAAGATTTCATCTTTAAGCTCTTAAACATTTGGAACCCAAATTCTATAGGAATACCTCATTATTCCCTTATCATCTCTCTCGGTATTAATCTCATATCTATTTGTTGGCTCTCTGCCTTCATTCATCACTTTTACTGGCACAATATGTTCTTTTCCAATAATTCGGGCTGTATTGCTATCTCAAACAGCTTTTCGGTACCGGCTCCGGTTACCTTCACTACTGTTTCCATTTTCTCAAAATCTCTTATAAACTCTCCAAAAGACATTATCATCTTGAGTCTCTCCTTTTTACTAAGGGCATCAGCCACCATATTGGCTTTCCCCGAATGATAAAGAATCTCCCAATCATAATTCTTGATTAGCTCTAACCGCCTCCTCTGGCGTATGTTGAGCTCTTTCTACGTAAGAATGTACTAGAGCTCCTATGGTTTGTGAATCTCACACTTCTCTCCATACAAGTAGTGCCTCAAATCTTTAGGGCAAAACTATTGCCACGAGCCCAAGCTCATGGGTGGGGATATCGAATTTTAAATTCCCTTAATTATCTTGACGCAGACGCGATTATCTTGCTGTGCTATATAAGAAGCACCCTAATTCCTTATGCGAAGCGTCACTTACAAATCACAAAATCTCCTTTTTCCCTCTGGCAACGCCAACATAGGGGCCGTCACCAACCTTTGCTTCAGTTCTTAAAAGCTGTTCTCGCATTTCTCTGCCTATTCGAACTTCTCAGTCTTATGAGTAAGCCGCGTTAAAGGGGCTACTATCTTTACAAACTTGAACGAACCTCTGGTAGTGACCGACCAATCCTACCTCTGGTAGTCGACCTAACCATGGTCATCAATTCATCAGTGGTCCTTTATTCATTCTTGTCAGGATCCTCCATGGGATCCTTCTCAACAACTATCCCTTCTAGGACAACATCCTCAACCGCTACATTCTCAATATCAACATCATCCGGTCCTGCATTAGGACACTCTATCGGATCCACAATCCGATCTCCAATTAGTAATAAACATCATCGCGCTGTTGCTCCTCAACCTCAGGGTTCGGAGTCCCGCTACCATCTACGATAACGAACTACGCTTCTATCACGATATTTATAAGGGTTCCCATAAGGGTTTTAACTGTCAGTGCTACGTTAAGTAGCCCGACTATGAACTTGGCAAGAGTTCTTATTATCTTAGTGAACTTATTATCTTAACGTCACATCATCTCTGAGGTTTATAACGCTTAGCTCTGATACCATTTCTGTAACACCCCCAAATCCGGGGTCGGGGATCCGGGTTGTCACGAGTTCCATTTCCCTTAACAACACCCAATCTTAATAAATAATCAACTACTCTGTACTGTGACCCCACAATAAACACACACACCACAAGTTATAGTCTCAGAGATGAATATCCAAAAATAATCACAAGTCGTTTTATTCCACAATTATATGCCAATACACCTTAAACAGGTTTCTGAATAAATTTACATTTCTTTGCCATTATTATAATTCATAAATATACATAATCTGATACATCAAAAGTTGAAAGCCTAGCCTATTGGTAGTTCCTACCTCAGCTATGGCGGCATCAGTGCTTCTAGAAAACTGCGGAACGTCTCCTAACCTCTTGCGAATCGGGAGCTTGGTCCGGTTCATCTTGTCTATCTGATGTTGTGTGATGAAAGAAGAAAGCAAGGGTGAGCAGCAAGCCCACCAAAATAATATGTATAATGATTAACAATATATGAGCCTTCTCATAGTACTCATGAAAGTCTTGGTCAAAAGAAATGAACCAAGTTGATATCTTAATGCGATGAAGTCGCAAAATATTCAGTATATATATATATACATATATACTTTTCAAATATTGGAAGTCCTCTTCTATGCACAATATACACAAAGTCCCAGTGTATAACTGTATAAAAAAAAATATCGTTGCAAGGTGATCTCATATATCTAACCTTGTCTCAACGTTTTTCTGAAAATCTTTGTCATTCATAAGACAATTATTAATTAGATATAAGTTTAAAAGATGAAGTTACAAGATACCCCAATATACTTATATCTTTCCCAAATACTACTTGAACTACCACCGTTCAAGTTATAATTAGCTTCAAAAGTTCATCACATAGATGAGACTATAAGGCAAGATTTGAATAGATTAAATCTTTAAAATATTATCAAAATAAAATGAAGTTACGAGATACTTCATTTGATGTAAACATCATTTTGAAAACTTGACCCTGCTAACACCCAACAATCGCCCAACCGTAGCCTTTCTATCGAAGTGCTCTGGGTAGTGTTGCAGAAATTATCCAATTGGATGATGAACTCATTACGGGAGTTTGTCGCGTCAGGAAGACCACTTACGATGATCAGTCGTAGTAGTACAACCCCACCATTTTCTACATGTAGAGGAGAACCTGTCGGATTTACTTGTCAACCGAACACTGAACTCCTAAGGAATGGACCGCCTTAGCGGAACTTCCAGGCCATTTGGGCCAATATAATAAGGCTGGGACGGCGCTACTCGGCCACTTACGCCACTCCTAGTTCAGATGAAATCCATGACTCTGAAACGTAAAGCTTGTCCCCACTTTCCCCAAGTAGAAACTTGTTGATACGGCTCCACCAAGAAGTCGTATCTATTTGGAAAGGAGAACTCACCGATATTTCCCAGGCGATGCCTGTTAATGGATTAACTTGTTCCAAGAATTTTACTTCCCGAGTGTTGGGTAAGTAATCAATTCATTTATCAAAACAGCAACCTTGTTGCGAATATAAAACACACCACAGAGCCGGATCCCTCAGGTTTTGAGCGAGTATTTAAATCCCCTTCGAAAGGAGGATCTTAAAAAAATGAGTTTTGGGATCCGCTCTAACTTTTAAAAAATCATTTTGAAGACTCGCAAAACATTTTTAAGAATGTTTGGAGTGAAGCTGATTTAATGAAGTAAATCAGTCCCCAGAATATTTAGAAAATGTCTGAATATTATTATTTAAATAATATTCCCATAAAGAATAATCTTTATAAAATAATTGAAGTAGAAGTATTAAAACTTATACTTGAAATTAATAGCAAATAATCAAAGATATACTTATACGAAAGTAATATCTTTATTTGAATAATCAAAAGTAAGTTTGATTATCGACACCTTATTCTTTAATACAATAAAGAATATTATTAAGTAATAAGCGGAGTCATAATACCTCGAATGAATACTATAAATAATATTCATAAAATAAAGGAGTCATACATCCTCAAATGAATATCCAAGTAATATTCAATAATAATATAAACTGAGTCATAAGCCCTCGAATGAATATTCAAATAATATTCAAATAATAAAATAAACTGAGTCATAAGCCCTCGAATGAATACTCAAATTAATATTCAATTAAGTAAAATAAAGGTATCGAATAAACCTTATTCGATCCATAGTTTTAAAAACTATATCCATATATATATATAAATATATATATATATATAATATACTCGGGAACATCGACTCCCGGTTTAGAAATATGTTCACCTTTTATCCCCTATACTAAGGGTATACGCAACTACTTGCTTATTTCTAGCATAGGTATTATGCAACTATAAGCATTGAAATCAACAGATAGATAACCAGATTACGAAACAGACATGCATATATACCATATCAGCATGCTCCAATATATCGCAAAATTTGCTAATAACAATCATGCACTATCACAAGATAATGCATATACATATATTTACATCACAACAACAGTATATCGGGTAGAAAACTTGCCTGAGCGACTGGGGGTTACGAATGGCTCGGGACGAGTCTGGTAACCTATAAACAACAAGTAAGTTGGAATTAAACCAAAGTCACTTGTAAATCTATACTCTAACCAACTCAGACTCTAACGCTCGTTTTGCGCTTACTGATTCTCTTAAGTCACTCGAGTACCCTCGGCTCCACCATTTTTAATAATTTAACCTTTACGAGTTTTAAGGCGATTCCTTCGCGAGTGTCTTACCAACTGCCTAACACTCTTACCATAATTGTTTCATACATTAATTAACCCTTTTTGGTCTTTAACCTATGTTTCAAAGTAAGGCGAGGGGAAAAGTTTTGTTCGCGAAACGCCGTTACTTGAAACGGTCGTTTCTCCTAAACCGTGCATCGGAATCAAACGAACTACATATCAAAACGAAGCTCGTAATATGAACTATCTAAACATGGCAATGGTCAAAATCTAGCAGGGGGTTCTCGGGTCCTAATGTTATGCACAAAAACAGTCTAAAGAAAATCGGACGTTACGACGGCTATATTTACGCGTTTTCCCAATTTTAAACCATTCAAAACCAACCACAAATCAACCCCAAATCAATCATACAACCAATATCCCTCCAAACCACATCATAACAGCCCCAACAAATCCACATTAACCATTTATACTTATTCCCCACATGAACTAAAAGCTTTACTTAGGTTCTTTAACTAATTACCAAGATTTACAACTCCAACAATGCAACAAAACCAACTAATCTCTACAAACTCAACCAAACTTCAACCAATCATGCTTCACATATGCTATATCAAACACATTCAATCGTAATTACTCAAAACTAAAGCTAGGGTTTGTAGTTTATACCTTCCTTGGAGAGTGGAGAATCAAGAGAATGGCTTGGAATCACCCTTAAAGTCCTTATCCAAGCTTAATCTAAACAAAACTTCAAGAACACAAATTTTAGTTCTTGAAAAACACTATTCACCATCTTCTTTCATGATTTATAGAAAAAGATTGGCTTGGAATTAGAAGCTTAAACTTATAGGAAGTATGTAACTATCCATGGGGAAGCTTAGATAATTACCTTGCTAAATAGTAAGTGGTGGAGCTTGGATCTTCAATTTTTAAGAAATGGGCCGAGAGCTAGCTTGGGAAGAAAGAGATTTTTGTGTTTTGTTTGATGAAAAATGAAATGATTGGCTTGGTGGATGAGATTTTCATTTGTTTTTAGTTAATTACCTTGTTGCCCTTGAGTTTGTGTGGTTAAAAAGTCACCACATCTCCTTCCTTCCCATGTCATGCTTGTGTCATCCTCATGATGTCATCCTCCCCTCCTTGTCCTCTTCTCATTGGTTGGGTGACATCATCCTCTCTAATCCCTTTGATTAACTTCCTAATTGTTTGCCTAATGACCGCTGATCTGTTATACGGTTCGCTTAACTTTCGTTTTCGTTTATCGTTTGAGGGATCATACCCAGGATCTTATTACTTAGGTTCCCTTAACCTTTCTCAATATATTGTATTCCTTTTATGATCCTCTCTTATAATCCTTTAATTTAAATCCTTTTTATCCTGTTACCTTATACTCAATTCTTTCCGTATCTATTGGATTTCCGGGAAAAATCAAAGTGTTCGGATTTGGATTCTGACGATCTTTACATACACTTATATCCCATATAAAGTACTAATAAAATCTCAGAATATCCATATCAGAACCCCTACATAGTGTGGCATGAAAAGTTTTCTCATTCAGCAAAAACACTATTCATAAGGGTTTCAAAATTTCCCAAAAATTGGGGTTATTACATTGTACATCATTACTCTCAAAAGATTAAATGTATAATTTTCATTCCTTATAAATCTTAAGTACATTTTATCTCTCTATATTGCCCTATGTTCTGTGATACAGGTTCTGTCTCCAATGGCTTTCTTTCATTGACAGTCATGAGGTTGAAAACCCACAACGTCCATCCCAGACTGTAAAGACAAACACAGAAACAGAACCAACCAACACTCTCTTACCACTAAATGTAGTATGAATGAGCGTGAGGGAGATAGTGCCTTAGTGCACCACATAAGGAAGGTTCTGTAGTCAACCCAGTAGCTCTGTCTCCTACATAGATGAGTAGTATTTAAACCGAGATAACTTCTAGCCCCCATACATCTTCTCAAAAAGATGTAATGGCTGAAAAGGCACAAAAACAGTTACTAGATTCATTCTCTCAACAGGGTGCGTCTATTGAAATTTGCCTGTCGGCCAAGGCATCCGATGTAGTGTCACCACTTCAAACATAAACAATTCTTGATGCACAAGGAAAGTTTACACACACAAAGGATGAGTTGACGAAAACAAGAGTTTCGACCATTTTAAGGTCAGATTCGATTGTTTAAGGTTCGTTAATGGACCAATTGCCTTTACAGGTGTTAGGAGAGGATACTGATCCAAAAGCCATATGTCAGTGGTCAGTGTCTACCTCCCCAGGCTTAAATCCCCTGGATGCATCTGCGGATAGTGGATCTGACATAGGTGCAGATCGGCAACTTGTTGACAATGATTCATATTACCTGATGAGTCACAAGGAAATGTCTTCACAGACATTAGAAGAGAACTTTGATCTTTATGCTAAATTCGTTGGATCATTGTTTACCTTCCCAGAATTCAAATCTGGAACCCTAAAAAGGAAACTAGCAACTTGTAGATTATGACTCAGATTCATCTGACGAGTTTAACAAGGATGGGGATTTGTGAACTCCCATTGCACCACCTGTGACCTCCTTAAGGATGGCTAAGGTGATTTTCCTTGCAGGTACAGCTGGAATATGGAGCTATGAGAGGAATGATACACTTATGAGAAAGAGTGTAAACACGAGTGGAGAGAAGAGTGAAACACATGTGAGGTACACTAAACAGAATCACACACTCACAGTGAGGAAGAAAGAGAAACTACTTGTTATTTCTTTTCCAACCAAGTGGAATATAAGAACTCCTTCAGACGACGGCATACATTCCTTCACTAAGGGGGAGATAAAAGCTTAAGTAATAGTTTGGAGGATTCCTCAACTAAGGGGGAGAAATTGCAGGGAGTAAGAAAAAGGTAAAGAACATGTACACTACACCACACCATTGTTGTTTGTAACTGCGGATCCTATTGTACGGGAGAGGTGGTAAAACACAAGGTGATTTCCTAGTGATAAGGGAAGAAGCTGTTTTCTAAATGAGGAGTACCATTGGTTTTTATCTGCGGATCCTATTATACGGGAGAGGTGGTAAACAAAGGTGATCTTCTTTAATCAGTTGATTCTCATAGGGGGAGAAACAAGAGAGATATGAGCTTCTCAACAGGAAATGTGGTTGTACAGAAGAAAATAGAACTACTTGAAGATATGTTCAGTCTAGAGGAATATCTTATTTGGAATCTGGAAAATGTTATATTTATTCCAGAAACTTTTCTGCTATTTACTTTGCATTTCAGTTTATTCTTTTTCTTATTTGTTAGTTGAGTTATCCTCTAGGTATTTGTGTGTTATTGTCTAACAAACAAATAGGGGGAGATTGTAAGTCATATGTCATAGGCCTATTTGTATATTCGAGGATTTAACTCAACTCAAATAAGAATGTAACAAGTAAATAGTGGATCTACCGTCAGAGAGGTCTCGCCAAGTAATATCTGTCAGAGGATTCAGAAACAACGTTCATCTACAGACTTGAAGAGTTAATTCACTGGAAGAAGTTCAAGAAATTGTTCAAGCCTCAGTGATGCAAATCAAGATTGTGGGTTTAATCAAGTGACAGAGATCTCGTCAGAGTATCATTAATTACAAGGATTTAATCTGAAGAAAATCAGAGTATCAAAGTCAAGACATGAAGAAACGTCACGGAAGTTAGTCACTCATGAACCAGACAGTACATCGAGTGTCAACGTTGAAGTGGTGGAATTGATTCATAATTTTCAGTGATTTTCAAAAGATTTGCAGAAGAATGGATGCTGCTCAAGATTAGTATTAATTCTCTATTAATTAATTAAGTCATATAATTTAATTAAGAAAATAAATTATATCTGCAAAGATTAATTTATTTGATTAATTAAATTAATTGATTAAATTAATTGATTAATTTATTTGATTAATTAAATTAATTGATTAATTAATTCTGAATTAATATTAAGAATTTTCAGAATTTTAATTGATTTAAAATCTATTATAAATTCAACAAAGACAACTGATTGTATTAGTATGACAATCAATAGTCATACCGAAAGTCATGCTAATTCAAAAGGACTGTCTTATCAGAATTGTTATTAGGATTTAAATCTATTTAATTTCAGCAAGACAAACTGTTTGAACTAATATGACATTCGGTATGACAATTGATAGTCATACCGAAAGTCTTGCTAGTTCATTCTGATTGTCTTGCTAGTTCTAAAAGATAGTCCTACCGAAAGTTCTACTGGAATTTGATAGTCCTACCGAAAGTCTTGCTGAGCCAAAGAGATTGTCATGCCAGTTCATTTTCATTCGGTTGGTTGATAAAAGAAGCAGAAGCTGAACATTCATTTTAATCATCAAAACAGAAGTCAAGAACACAGAAAAGAAAAAGCAGCCGCCTTAGAAATATTCCATTTTTCATCTGCTTAATTCAAGATCTAATTTCTAGCTTGTAACGTTAAATCCAAACCACTAGAAATATTTGTCTTGTTCTTGTATAACAATCTAGCGGATCAAAATCCCTAGAACTTAATCTCAAATCGCGTTTAGCATTTGATTCTAATTATTACAAAAATAGAAAAAGTTCTTGTCGAATTTATTCTAAATTTGTGATAATTAATTTGAGATTAATTCCTTGTAATCGATACAGTTGTTGTAACACCTTTCAAGTTTAATAATATTCTTATTTAACTTGAATTTTGTTTCACATTTTTTATTCCGCATATATTCGATTATTCGGTGCTGTTTGTATTCAACCCCCCCTTCTACAAACACATTGGGACCTAACACTGATGCTGAGAATCAAGAAACAACCCATCTTGTTTCTAACCCAAGCACTTCTTCTTCCAAATAACAAACACACCCAGCTTCTAAATTAGCCTCCTCTGCTGTCTCGCAAAAGACATCAGTTGTAACAAAGAAAAGGCTATTTAAGAAATCTGTCACATCTGTACAGAAAGCTAAACAAGCCTCACTGAGTGAGAGTGAGAAGAAAGAAGACTGCTTTCCAGTCAGAAAAAGAAGACTGATCATACAAGATGATTCTGACTCAAATGATCAGATGCCAATAGGGTCTTTGTCAAAAATCAAAAAATCCATTGATCAACATCGTGCTGACTCTGTTGACACTACTGGAATCAACGAGCCAACTACTGCTGCTAGTGCTCTACTCGACAAGCTTCCAGTATTTGAAGCAACTGCTGAACACAAGAAAACTGCAGGGAGCCAGTTGAAAAGAAAAAAGTGAAGAAGTAATTGGATACATCAGAAAGAAGAAGAAGTTCCAGCCTCTTGCCAAGAATGTCACTACACAAGAACCTAAGTCTCAAAGGGATTTAGCAACTGCAACACATCCAGTCACACAAGAACCATCTTCTCAAAGGGAAGATGTAGACACCGAGGATGCACAAATCATTGTCAATATTGCTCAGAGAGATCTTCTTGCTGACTCTGTTCAAGTACTACATGACAAGAAAACTCATCAGGAAATACTATCAAAGGTGGATGCATCATAAATGATCCTATTTTTGAGAAGAGCACACAAGAACCTTCACCAAGCATTGCTGAAGCAGTTCACATTTCTCAGACTTCACGAGAACCATCAGTTCAAAGTACTGATGATGGTCTCTCACCTTCTCCTGACAGAACAAATCATGATGTTACAACAGTGCTACTGAGAATCATCCTTCAACTGCACTAGCTACTATTGATGATCCATTACTGATTGCTAGTTTGCAGAAGCATCCCGATGTGCTGTTTGTTCCTCCACTTTCCTCACTTCCATTTGAGGACTCACCTTCTAGTATTGCTAACTTATATTTTCATGTTTATATGATTATAAATAGTCTCTTCTTTGAGGTTACCTCTATTTATATGACAAGCATACAACTCTTCTCAACCATCTCTTATTTTTTTGCTAAATGTGCGATTGAGCCTTTCTATGAGACTGTGTGAAAATGTAAGATATTTTTTTTTTTTGAGTGGCAGTCTCCTGTACTGGCAAAAGGAGAGGTAGCTTTGAAACAAGAATTTTATAAGTTTTTCTTTACTTATAAAGTTTCTTCTGTGAGAACAATATTACTCTTAAAAGTAATATATTGTATGAGAAGTGATGAGATCACTTGAAAAGAACAGAGAGATTTAGGTGTTACCATGTTTCTGTTTCAGGATCTCATCAGCCACAGGAACCTTTTGCAAAGGATTTTGATAAAGGCAAAGCAATTCTACCCGATTCTGCAAATTCTTCTGATGGGTTGTCTGATTCTGATAATGACAGTGATGCAGATGATTCTGACACAGCTCAGCTTAAGTCTACAATTGATGCATCTATGAAGTCCAATATTGGTTCTTCTTCGCAATTCAATGAAAATCCTTTTTATTACAATGCTGATGCTAAACATTTTCGACAGACAGAATGGGATTATAAATGGAAACTTGCAAATACTTCCATCTCATCTGCTGTTGGCATGCAACATGTTCATCGTGCCTATGATGAAATTCAAGCTCCTGATCTGAAGTTGCATCTTAAGGCCTCCACTATTTCTGTTAAAGGAATTCACTCTGACCTTGATGAAATGAAGAAGTCTCATGCTGCTGTCAAGGAGAAAATTGATGGATTTTTGCTTCACACACCTACCTTAGCTGAATTCAAAAGTATTAAAAATACTATCATAGATGTTGAATCTCAACACAGCATGACCTTTCGAATTTCCTCCTTAGAAGATAAGGTCTCTTCTATAGGTGACAAACTGGATGCTCTATTTTCTCTTCTTTCAAATACTGATGCCAAAAAGGGGGAGAAGATAGTTGCTACAAAATGTACACCAGATTCTATCCAGACAAAGGATAAAGATATTGATGATGATGATGATAAGAATAATCCAGTTACAGATGTTCAAACTTCTTCTACTGCTCAACAACCTCAACATTCCAAGAAGACTCATCCTTCAGGACAAAGAAAGTCTACCGGTGCTCACAAAGCCAAGCACAAGACTACTGCTGGTGCTCCTGAGGATGATGATATTACAATCTCTAATTTAGTAGATGCTAAGGGATTATTATTTTTTTACAGGCATAAGGAAACAAGTGAAGAGATTGTCTTGTACTACAAAGACAAGAGGTTTGAGCAAAAGAATGCTAGGAGTGCTCTTGGGTATATAACTGAAGAATTTCCTGATCTAACACCTAAAGAAGCAGTTGTGCAACAAAAAGAGCTATTGGCTCAAATTGAAGCTGAAGCTAACATTTCTAAAGGAAGAGGAAAAAGAGATGGAAGATCTACAAGAGCTAGAGGAAGAGGAAGAGGAGGAAGAACTTCTAAGTCAAGTCAAGTGACTGCATTTAACTATACTTTTCTGAATTTTCTATCCAGAGAAGGTTATGTTCCTGTACAAGGACATGAAGGACCTAAAGGAGATGAAGAAGTTCAGAAGCCAAAAGAGTTGATTATAGCAGGGAAGAAAAGATCATCCAATGATATTGATCAAGCTGATACAACAAATCAGAATGTAACTCCTGATGCAGACACAAATCCTGAGGTAAAATGTAACACCCCCAAATCCCGGGTCGGGGATTTGGGTTGTCATGAGTTCCATTTCCCTTATCAATACTTAATCTTAAAAATCAACCAACTACTGCGTACTGTGACCCCACAATATACACACACACACCACAAGTTATAGTCTCAGAGATGAATACCAAAAATAACACAAGTCATTTTATTCCACAATTATAAGTCATTACACCTCAAAAGGGTTTCTGAATAAATTTATATATTTCCATTATTACAATTCATAATATACATAAGTCTGGTACATCAAAAGTTGAAAGCCTAGCCTATTGGTAGTTCCTACCTCAGCCACAACGACATCAACGCTTACAGGAAACTTAGAAACATTTCCTATCCGCTCATGAATTGGGAGCTTGGTCCTGTTCATCTTGTCTATCTGTTGTTGTGTGATGAAAGAAGAAAGCAAGGGTGAGCAACAAGCCCACCAAAATAATATGTATAATGATTAACAATATATGAGCATTCTCATAGCACTCATAAAAGTCTTGGTCAAGAAGAATTGAACCAAGTTTGACCTCTTAATGCGAACAAGTCGCAAAATATTTAGTATATATGTATATATACTTTTCAAAATCTTGGAAGTCCTCTTCCATGCATAATATACACAGAGTTCCAGTTTATAACTGTATAAAAATATCGTTGCAAGGTGATCTCATATATCTAACCTTGTCTCAACGTTTTTGTGAAAATCTTTGTCATGCATAAGATAACCAGATATAAGTTGAAAAGATGAAGTTACAAGATACTCCAATATACTTATATCTTTTCCGAATACTACTTGAACTACCACCGTTCAAGGTATAATCAGTTTCAAAAGTTCATCACATAGATGAGACTACAAGAAAAGACTTGGATAGATTCAATCTTTGAAATATCATTATAAATAATGAAGTTACGAGATACTTCATTAAGTCCCGATATATATATATACACTTATATATATACATTTCATACACTCCTTGAAAACCTCTGTTATGAAAATTATAAACAGAGTTGCAATATCCAATGAATTTGGAAAGGAGAAAACCTTGGCATAAACCTGATATCTTGCTGATCAGACAAAGATACCAATAAGTAACCTTTTCTACTAGTAGATGGATGAATCCCCCACCGGTCATCACCCTGGCCGCATTAGGACCTTGTGCTGGACTGCCACCCGGCCTCTTACGCGTTGATGGACTGCCACCCAGCCACTTACACTTTGATAGACCGTACCCCGGCCTGTCGCTTATGCCGACTCAATTAGATGGACTTACTTCCCGAATATTGGGTAAGTAATCAATTTATTTATCAAAACAGCAACCTCGTTGCGAATATAAAATACACCACATAGCCGAATCCCTCAATTTTAAGCGAGTATTTAAATCCCCTTCAAAAGGAAGATCTTAAATTTGAAAACGAGTTTTGGGATCCGCTCTAACTTTTAAAATCATTTTGAAGACTCAAAAACATTTTTAAGAATGTTTGGAGTAATGCTGATTTAATGAAATAAATCAGTCCCGATATATTAGAAAATATCTGAATATTATTATTTAAATAATATTCCCATAAGGATAATCCTTATAAAAATAATTGAAGTATAAGTTTTAAGACTCATACTTGAAATGAACAATAAATAACCAAAGATATACTTATACGAAAGTACGATCTTTATTTGAATAATCGAAAATAAGTTTGATTATCGAAACATTATTCTTTAATAAAATAAAGAATATTATTTAATAAAAGGAGCGGAGTCATAATTCTTCGAATGAATATTCAAAATAATATTCATTAAATAAAATAAGTGGAGTCATAAGTCCTCGAATGAATATTCAAAATAATATTCATTAAATAAAATAAAGTCATCGAATAAACCTTATTCGATTAATAGGTTTGAAAACTATATATATATATAAATATATATATATATATATAATATACTCGGGAACATCGACTCCCGGTTTAGAAAATGTTCACCTTTGGGTCCCCTATACTAAGGGTATACGCAACTACTGTTTATCTCTAGCATAAGTATTATACAACTTATAAGCATTTGAATAAACAATTAGATATCAAGATTATGAAATAGGCATGCATATAAACATCATATCACATGCTCCAATATATCACAAACTTTGCTAATAATAATCATGCACTTATCACAAGATAATGCATATACATATATACATCACAACAACAGTATAACGGGTAGAAAACTTGCCTGAGTGTTCCCGGATAGACTTAAGCTTAGAGTGTGTCCGATGACCTATGAACAACAACATAAGTCAGAATTAAACCCCGGTCGCTTTAGAAACTAGACTTTAACCAATTGAACCCTAACGTTCGCTTATGGTCACTTCTACGCTTAACGAATCACATAAGTCGTTCGAGTACCCTCGGCTCCACCATTTTTAATAAATTAACCATTAAGAATTTTAAGGCGATTCTTTTGCGAGTACTCTAAAAACTACCTAATCCACTTTATATAATTGTTTGATACTCCAATTAGTCATTTAAGGGCCTTAACCAAGGTTCCAAAGTATGGCAAGGGGTAATGGTTCGTTCGCGAAACGCCGTTACTTAAAACGGTCGTTTCTCCTAAACCGTACATCGGATTCAAGAGAACCACATATCAAAACGAAGCTCGTAACATGAACTATCTAAAAATGGCAATGGTAAAAATCTAACAGTGAGTTCACGGGTCCTGATGTTAAGAACAAAAGCAGTCTAAGGTAAATCGGGCATTACGACGGCTATGTTTACGCGATTACCAAATTTATACCACTCCAAATCAATCCACAATCAACCCACAATCATTACTAAAACCAAACTCCATCCATACTTTACTACAACAGCCCCAACATCTCAAGATTTCCAATTTATACTACTCTCAATCATGAACTAAAAGCTATACTTAAGTTCATTAACCAATAATCAAGATTTACAACTTCAAACTTATTACAAATCCAACCACACTCTAAGTATACAAGAATCATGCTTCTCATGAACTATATCATTCATAAAAACTCTAAATATACTAAATTAGGGCTAGGGTATGAGATTATACCTTCCTTGGTGAGTAAAAGTAACTAAAGAGCTTGGAATCACCCTTGAAAATCCTTACCAAAGCTATATCTAAACAAAAACACAAGATCAAAATTTTTTAGATCTTGAAAACACTATTCACCCTCTTCTTCCATGAATTATTGGAAGAGAATATGAAGGAAATGGAAGCTTAGATTCATAGGATATCTATATCTATGTACAAGGAACCTTGGATAATTACCTCACTAATTATCAAAGCTTGGAACTTGAATTTGGATTTTCTTTTCTTTGAAAAAGAAGAAGGGCCGAGAGCTTCTTGCTTGGAAATGGGAGTGATTTGTGTTTTTTTGGTGTAATGATTTGTTTTGGCTTGGTTGATATTATTTTTTTTGTTAATTGACTTTTTACCATGGTAACAAATGAATGGCTCTCATTCAACCAACCAATCCCTCCATTTGTCATGCTTATGTCACCATGCCTATGTCATCTTTCTTACACTTGTCTTCTTCTTATTGGTGTGATGACATCATCACCCACTAACCTCTTTGATTAACCCCTAATTACTTGGCTAATGACCGCTTATCTGTTATACGGTTCGCTTAACTTTCGTTCTTGTTTATCGTTTGAGGGATCAAACCCGGGATCTCATTACTTAGGTTCCCTTAAACCTTTCTCAATATTTTATATTCCTTTTATGATCCTCTCTTATAATCCTTGAATTAAAATACTTTTAATCATATTACCTTATACTCAATTCTTTCTGCATCTGGTGGGTTTTCGGGAAAAATCAAAGTGTTCGGATTTGGATTCTGACGATCTTTACATACACTTATATACCATATAGAGTACTAATAAGATATTAGAATATCAATAAAACAACCCCTACATAGTGTGGCATGAAAAGTTTTCTCAATCAGCATAATCAGGAAAATCACTATTCATAAGGTATACAAAATTTCCAATTTTTTTTTGGGGTTATTACATAAAAACAGAACCTGATGCTATGAACCTGATAGCTGATTTTGACTCTGATGAAAAAGTGATCGAAGCATTAAATGAGTCAGCCCTTACTCCGGTAGTCACTCCTCATACTTCAGAGGCTGATGAAAAAGAAAAGATTGATAGGAGGAAAGCTGATCAAGAATGCAAAGAATATTTGCAGAGAGTTTTAAAATCAAAGAGGGAGCTATGTCATAAAGAAAAAGGGAAGATTCATGATCTTTCTACAAGTTATGCTCCTCTCAGCAAGAAGGATAGAAGATGGAAAGATATTTATACATTCGATTATCCTAAAGGGTTCAAGCATGTTGAATTTGTGTCAGCAGGGTTAAGAGATTCTATTCCAGAATAAAAAGATGTTGATAAGTCCATCAAGAAACCTTCTTGGGTGGAATACAATGAAAAACTGAAACTTGTCAAATCTCGAACCAGAGGAGGCATTGGTCATTCTGATATGGAGATTCTAAGATCTGATCTGCTGGATACAAATATTCTGACAGAGAATCTTGGTGAAAAAGTTTCTCCTTCACTTCTTGAGAAAGTTGAAGTTGTGAAGATTGTCTTTAGAAAGATAAATGACAATGATGTCAAAGAAGAGATTCTGTAATTTTTCAGGGATGGTAAAGTAAAGAGCTTTACATTGCAGCAAATTTTAATAAAGACTGTGACAGAATTGAAATACATTCACTATCTTCTTAGAGTTGAGAAGAGTGTCACTAGAAACTGGTCTTCTATGATACTTGAAGTCATCAGAAGAAGAGTCATGACAAAAGATGATAAATACAATGGTGATTATGTTCCTGAGTACAGAACTTATACTGGTCAAGAAATAAAGATGAAAAAGGGAGCTGCAGTGCTACAAGTTTTTCTCAACGGTCCTCAGTTATCCTTCGGTCCTGATCATGAAGTTGTCAGTTTAAGCTACATGTTAATTGGTGATTTAGAGATAAGCAAAAGCTTAATTTCTAAGTTGAGATCATCCATCTATCAGTTTGGAGAAGACACTGAAGGTAAGAGAGAGTTGAAGAAAAAGCTTGTTAAAGTCCTACGAGACAAGGAAGAAGGAAGATTGAAAAACTTTCTGGCAACAACTGTCAGTTATTTGAAGATACTGAAGTGAGCTTTTCTCCTTGTACATTTTGTAGATTGGTTTTGGTATCATTGAGAATGGAATTTGTGCTTCATTACATTAAGCATAATTTAGGGGAGATTGTTACATATTGAATTCTCAATGATCAGAAGAAGCTCAGGATCTGGCTGATCGGGTGTCATCAGTATCTGATGTGTCATCAGGATTTGACACATCATCAACATTTGGATGTCATCAGTATTTGAAGATAGTCAGCCTAAAAGATTTATTCTGTTCCTTGTATTGTGGAGTAGATATATTTTACGTCTGAGTTATAGGACTTTATCTATTCAGTTGAAGATATGTATCAGTTTCAGTTAGCTTTTGATATTGCATATCTTAGATTGATTTATTGTAGCTGTGTAGTATATAAACATAGTTTAGGTCATCATGTAGTGTATCGATCTCGAGTATCATTCGACCTAGCAGCTCTCAAGAATATCAGTATTTCTTGAGAGAGTTTTGTAACAGTTTTTATCAGATATATAAAAAGCTGTTATATTTTATTACTTTTTTGAAACATTTATACAATTGTATCCAACCCCCGTTAAACAATTATATCTTCAATGGGCAACACACTTCAATTCTTATATCGGAATTTTACATGGATTCAAGCTTTTATTCACAACACAAAGACAACACAAATATGCGTATTTGACCGTGCAATGAGTGAGGTCCACAAAAGACTTATACAATAATACCTATGTAGCGAGTGTTAGGTTAGCGAATCCCAGATTATAAAAAGCCTTATGTCACTAGGCACAAAGTCCCCTAAGAACTTAATAACTCGAGTATTAAAGAGCCCACTCGTGATCAATTATACATAAACACATATTATTTTTTCTTTTCTTTTTTTTTTCTTTCTTTTTCCACAAAATTTCTGACGAGTACGTTTGGCTCCATCTCGTCCAACCCTAGACTACTCATATAAAATGAGCCGGCTACTAGCCATTTGACACCTAGCCACAACAACTAGCAATGAAATCCAAATTTCTCCAATTTTTAAATATTCATGTTATTTTATAATTAAGAGAATATCCTAAATTCTAAATATAAACAAGCGATTAAACTTCGACAAATAAATAAACCATGACCATGATCTAGCCCTCAAGAAACCTATAAGACTTAGTGAAATACAATTGTCTGTAGCATGCAAATCAACTCGATAAGACTTAACATCACTAAATATGACATTACCACACTATCATCAATATCACAAATCAATCAGAAAAATCATCCAAGAGATCATGTTATTATGCAAATGCATGAAACTATATGCAACAACTATCATAAAAACTACAAAAATAAAAAAAAACTATAACATGGCAAATATGCAACTATATGAACTAAACTAGCATGAATACACAAACTATATGTGACTCACACAAAACACATAATCCTTAACTACTACCCCCAAACTTAAAATATTCACTGTCCTCAGTGAAGGTAATAACAAGGAATCAGGCATACCTAATCAGAACCAGGATCTTCACCCTCAAGGGGTGGAGTGTCAGGAGTGTCTGGAGGTGGATACACTGAATCCTCACAAAATACTGGCCACTGGATGTCAACTCCTGTGACTCTGAATGCAGTCCCCAATGCCTGGGTGAGGTCATGTGCAAACCTGTTATGGATGTCAAGCATCGCATCCTTCCTCCCAGCTAAACGCCTATACTACGTCGTACTCAAACTAGCACTGCCCTGTGCTTTCTCCTCCTCCTGCTGCTGCGATCCCGAAGGACCAGCCTCCTCTCCCAACTGAGCTCTCCAAGCTGCTCGACGAGTCTGCAAAGTCCGACCAGCATAAGTCTGATTCGCTGACCTTCCACCTGGAAGATGGTCATAAGAATATCCAAGCCCCTTAGGATCGGGCTTCCCACCATACCACTTTGTCATATTCAACAACATCGAACTATCAATCGGAGCACTAAGGAGCTGCAGCTGCTCATGTGCGGGTCAACGAACGCCAACCGCCATACACAACTTCGTCACAATGGACGCATAGGGTATCGAACCCGTAGTACTCCCTCGTAAAAACCTCAGAATACCCTGATGGATAACCATCCTAAGATCCACATAGTCTCCCTGTAAAATACCCCACAACAAATGCGCACGCTCCACAGTAATCTCATGCATGTGAGAAGATGGTATGATGTTCGCACAAATAAAAGAATTCCATACATGTGAAAACCTGTTCATGCACGAAGCAGGGAATGTGGCATACTCATTCGTGCCCTTCTTGAACTTTTAATGAGTCTCAGGAACACACAGGAAAGCAACAATCAAATCCAAGTAAAACTCCTCCAGAGTCTTCTCGTTCCAGTTTTCCTGCTCTTCCTTCCTCTCGGGATGCTCAATCACCCTACGAATCGACTCAACACTATAATCCACAGTCATCCCCCTCACCACGTTAAAACCGTTCTTCTCTTCCTTAGCATTAGCATAAAACTCACACACCACACTCATGGGCACATCAACGGGTGTCTCACAAAAAACAACCCAGCCCATCTCCAAGATCATCTCCAACAACTTACCATCTTTCCCCGATGGTAGAAAACCATGCTCCTTGGCTATAGGCTTCGAAAGCAGCCTCACATACTCTGTCTCAGCCTCAGGAGTTGAAAACCTGTGCCTCACACCACATGCACTCGAAGAATCAGTGGTGCTGCTGCTTACTTGAGTTCGCTGTCTTTTTGGTGCAATTGAGATTAAATAAGTTTGAGAGAATAAAAGTTTGTAAGAGAGATTTGTGTGTTTGAGGGTTTGAGAAGTGATGGAGAAGTTTGTGTATAAGTGTATGTATATATATAGGAGATTGGGAGAGAATTAGTTATAGAAAAGGAGTGGGACTTGATTATGGGAATAATGGGAATAATGGGTTTGATTAGGAGAGGGAAATTTAGGGAGTGGGTGAGTAAAATTCGGGTGGGAATTGATTTTGTATTAAAATTCCCGAAATTCTCTTCTTTTCTGCATTATATTTTTTTACGAACACAGATACCCAGCGCGTCTGTGCGCGACCTTGGCGCGGGCGCGCCGTGCTTCTGACATTTCACCGCGGCCACCCCACCAGGCAGCGCGGGAGCGCGCAGTTTTTGGAATTTCAGCGCGGCCGCTCCGCTCTACAGCGCGGGCGCGCCGTGCTACTTTAGTTGACCCTGAAATTTTCTGTTTTTTTGATTTTTTTATGTTTTTCTCTTTTCTTCCTACTTCCTCTACCTACTAATGTACAACAAACTTGGGTTGCCTCCCAAGAAGCGCTTGGTTTACGTTGCTAGCTTGACGTAGAATCTCGAGATCAAGTAGACAATAAAACGACACTAACCACCTCACGGTTTACGGTATCCCCATAGTAGTGCTTCAACCTCTGACCATTTACCTTGAATGCTTGGCCTGGATCATTCTAAAAAATCTCCACAGCTCCATGAGGAAACACAATTTTGATTATAAAAGGGCCGGACCATCTCGACTTCAATTTTCCAGGAAAAAGACGGAGACGGGAGTTAAATAACAGAACTTGTTATCCCGACACAAATGAATTGAGCACTAGACCCCTATCGTGCCACCTCTTGACTTTCTCCTTATACATTTGGTTGTTTTTATACGCTTGAAACCGAAATTCGTCGAGTTCGTTTAATTGAAGCATTCTTTTCTTACCAGCTGCATCCAAATCAAGGTTCAACTTCTTTAAAGCCCAATACGCTTTATGCTCGAGGTCCATAGGCAAATGACACCCCTTACCATAAACTAACTAAAATGGAGATATTCCCAACAGAGTCTTGTATGCTATTCTATATGCCCAAACAGCTTCATCAAACTTCAAAGACCAATCCTTCCTTGATGGACACACAACTTTCTCTAGAATACGCTTGATCTCCCTGTTACACACCTCATCTTGACCATTAGTCTGAGGATGGTATGCTGTAGCAATGCGATGATTCACATTATACCTTTGCATCATGGCAGTGAACTTGCGATTGTAAAAATGCGATCCCTCGTCACTGATCATGACTCTTGGAGTCCCAAATCGTGTGAATATCTGCTTATAAAGAAAATTAAGCACTACCTTCACGTCATTTGTCGACAAAGCCTTGACTTCAACCCATTTCGACACATAATCGACCGCCAACAAGATATACTGATTATTACAAGATGAGACAAACGGCCCCATGAAGTCGATTCCCGAAACATCGAAGACTTCAACCTCGAGAAGCACATTAAGAGGCATCTCATCCCTCTTGGACATATTACCCACACGTTGGCATCGATCACACTTCAAAAAAAAATGATGCGCATCCTTAAACAATGTAGGCCAGAAGAATCCTGCTTGAAGGACACGAGCTGCTGTCTTCTCTCTACCATAGTGGCCTTTATAAACAGTCGAATGACAGTCTCGCAAGATCCTCCCCTTTTCGTTGTACGGAATACATCTCCTGATGATTTGGTCAGCTCCTTGCCTAAACAGATATGGTTCATCCCATATGTACCACTTCACCTCATGAAGAAACCTCTTCCTTTAAGCATACGACAAGTCTGGAGGCATGATATTACTCACAAGATAGTTCACAATGTTTGCAAACCACGATTCTTCCTCTTGCACTCCAAACAGCTGCTCATCTGGAAGAGTGGACTCAGAAGAGTAAAATTACATTCGAAGGCTTTCAAGCTGAGTAAGAGGCAACCACCCAGAAAAAAGATAAGGATTTTTTGAAAAAATAGTCAAAAAGGCCATTATCACACCCTCCAGCCGAAAAGGGGGCATGGTGGCCACCCCTTGGCCGAGTGGAGGTGGCCCAGTGGCCTCCAGAGAAAACCTTCGGCCACCATCACCTAGACAGCGACAAAAAAATGAGGGTCAAAATTTTCAACCAAGGGGGGCATGATGGCCACCCCTTGGCCGAGTGGAGGCGGCCGAGTGGCCTCTAGGGAAGCCCCTCGGCCACCGTCGCCTAGACGGGGGCAAAAAAAGAGGGGGTCAAAATTTCAACCAAGGGGGGCATGATGGCCACCCCTTGGCCGAGTGGAGGTGGCCGAGTGGCCTCTAGGGGAGCCCCTCGACCGACGGTGGCAAAAAAAATCCAAAAATCCAAATTTTTTTGGGCTTTTTCAGATTTACTAATTAGCCCTGATTAGTGAAAATTAGACAAAAATTAGCCCCGATTAGGGCCAGTTAGCCTCGATTAAGGCAAGTTAGCGTGAAGTAGCTTATGATTAGCCTATATTAAGGATAATTAGAAACTTGCGCTCAATAATTGGCCCCGATTAGGGCCAATTAGACGCGATTAAGGCCAATTAACATACTTTACTTCAAATTTTGGCTAAGATAAGCCCAATTAGCAGTTGTTAACCCAGAATTAGCCTCTATTAGGGCCGATTAGACATGTTTAAGGCTAATTAACCACGATTAGGGCCTATTAATGGCTTTCACCTAACTTTGACAAAGGTTAAAAGTTGATCAACGCCTGACGTATAACCCCGATTAGGGTGATTTAGAATTAAACACTATTTAGTTAGCCTTGTAAAGGCCTAAAAAGTTAAATATCACTTAATAATGAATAAGCCACTGTGAATGTGTAGGTTTCTCTACACTTCATAATATGACCGAATCCAAGAAAAGACGAAACTACCTCCGAGTCACGAATTAACCATTTTAATTTCCACGAAAACTCGAGAAGTTTTCCTGGAAGTTGAGGGGCAAATGATATGGATGAAAAGTAATCCATAAAGACACAATCAATGCTGAATTAATTGTGTCATAAAGTTGACTGGTCAATCCCGTGACACCACGACCCAAAGTGGGTCATCACGATCATGGCCCAATATGGGTTTTAATAATCCGAGTAGACTATGACTGACACGACCCAAAGTGGGTCATGTAGCCCATGACCCAAAATCAACTACGTGATAAGCCTGCCGAGCAGGCCTGCTAATGAGATCCATGAGGACACCTACATCGAATCCAACATGGAAATGAGTTCTTCTTGGAAGGATCCAGAATCCACCGTCTAGGAGAGTCCTACTTACCATCTAAGTAGGAGACTTGTCCACCAAGTCTCCCTGCCCCAGTCTAACCCTACACTCAACATTTATATAAAGGGCTCTGCTTCTCAGCCTAGAATTATATTTTTAGCTTGATTCTCTACAACACAGAGATACATAGGCATCTTGAGAGGATAACTAGTTCTCACCGCGAGAACAACTATTAAAGCTCTGCTAGGTCCCTAATGTTGGATTTTAAACGCAGCGGGGGCATGGTAAAACACTTTTACACATATAAAATCCAAATAAAAAGCATATAAATCGTGGTAAAAACATAAGGATCGAATCTAACCTTTAAAATAATTCGGAGACAACGATCAGAGATCCTTAGCAGTTGCTCCTCAAGTGTGAAGCACTCCACCGGTATCCACCAAGAAAACGATGTTAAGGAGGAGGAAGGAGGTGGAGAGAATTGGGTTTTCCAAACTTTTTGGGTTTTGGGGTTCGATGTGGGTTGGAATAAAATAGGGTCTATAATAGTGTATTTATAGGCAAAATTTTCAGCTGAAATTTTCCCATAAATAATATTATTATTATCCCATTTATTATTCTCATTAATAATTAAAACACCTTTTAATTATTAATCCTTTTTCTAAACACTTTAGAAATAATTCTCTCTCTTGATTTAATTTCCAAAAATTAAATCCTTTAATTAATAATATTAAGAACTTTTCTTAATTAATTTATAATCAATTAAATCTCATTTAATCAATTATTAAATTTGCCAATTAATTATTTATTTCATAAATAAATAATTATTTAGCCATTATTAATTAATTCCTCCACCATTAAATCATTCTCTTTTTATGGTGTGACCCTGTAGGTTCAATATTAAGCCGGTAGTAGAAATAAATAATAATAAAACTATTTTATCATTATTTATATAAATTCTCTAATTTATTAAATATGATTAATTAATTAATCACATTTATTCTACATCGTGAGGGATATTCTCAGCATATCGCGACTATCCGGATAATATGAATTCACTGCTTAGAATACCAAGAACCTATTCAGTGAATAGTTACCGTACAATAAACTCCTTCTACCCTACAATGTTCCGATTAAATACAAGGCATGGATCTCGTGTCAAGCCTATCTAATTCAATCACTTGCTTACCATTTACTATGCGTAGTTCTATGCAAATTAGAAACTCCTTTCTAATTTCATTTACTCTGGCCAGAGATTCCTGAACTAGCATAAGTGGATCAGCCTTGAACATTCGCTTCCTTCACTGGAAGGGGTAGATCCTTTATTGATCATACACTATCTTCGTGTACAAATTCCTATACCCAGAAGAGCCCTAATAATTGTCCCTGGAGACTAAGAACTAAACCAAAGCATAGTTCAGTGTACACAAGATGACTATGATGACCTCAAGTCTAAGGATACTTGTACAACTATCACTATGTGAACAACTGCTGACACGTGAGTGAACTCCATCAGTTGTTCAGCTGTGCGAGTCATGTTCAGTGAACTTATTCCATAATAAGCACCTACATACTAGCTATAGTGTCACCACACAAAAATGCTATGAGAACAGACATCCTTCATAATGAAGCAAGCATAGTATGTACCGATCTTTGCGGATTATTAATTACCAGTTAGTAATCCTATGACCAGGAACTATTTAAGTTTAGAGTTATCATCTTTTTAGGTCTCACTATTATGATCTCATCATAATCCATAAAAAGCTTTACTCTAAATTATGGTATATCTTATTTAAACACTTAAATAGATAAAGCCCGTAATAAAAACAAAACAAGTCTTTATTAATATCAATAAAATCAAAACAGATTACATAAAAGTTATTCCTAAATCCTAATACATGATTGGACTTAGGACATATTCCTTTCAATCTCCCACTTGTACTAAAGCCAATCACTCTGGTATCTAATACCCATCTTGTCTTTATGACGATCAAAGTGACTTTCATAAAGTAGCTTTATGAGTGGGTCTGCTATATTATTATGTGTGTCAACTCTATTTCTATACAATATAAGAAATGTTACCGCGCTCCCACTAACCCTTTTGTAGACGCATGGTTCATCTTCGTTTTTGATAAAATCAAACTCTTTGATTGTCTCATCAAAACGAATGTTCCATCTTTGGAGAAGCCTGCTTTAAACCACATATGGTTCGCAGCAGCTTATACACTAGGTTTTCATTTCTCTTGGAAAGAAAACCATCTGGCTAATTGCCAGATCTCATAGTCGTAGTAAGCAGCATTCGCAAGCAAAATCCGAACTGATTTTAACAAGGCTACAGGTAAAAGGTTTCATCAAAGTCAATCCATTGCCTTTGTTTGAATTCTTTTGCCACAAGCCTGGCTTTAAAGGTCTCCACCTGGCCATCTGCTCTAATCATTCTTTTGTATCCCGTATACATAGATTTCTTTCCGGATTTCATGGCACTATGCCATTTCTCTGAGTCAACACTACTCATAGCCTCATTATAGGTCACAGGGTCATCATCATCAATGATCGACAACTCATTGTCATTCTCAATGACAAGGCCATAATACCTCTCAGGTTGGCGAGACACTCTCCCTGATCTATGAATGGGCTATTCGACAAAAGGTTGTTCAGTCAGAACAGGTGTTTCCACTTGATCCGTAGTAGTTTGTGCTTCTTGAACTTCATCAAGTTCAATTTTGCTCCCACTGTTTCCTTCAAGGATAAACTCCTTTTCCAAGAAGGTAGCATGTCTGGATACAAACACCCGATGATCGGTGTAAAAGTAATACCCTAAAGTCTCTTTAGGATATCCCACAAAACTACATTTTACGGATCGATATTCCAGCTTATTTGGGTCAACTTACTTGACATAAGCTGGACATCCCCAAATCTTAACGTGTTTAAGACTCGGTTTCCTTTCTTTCCATATCTCATACGGAGTTTGAGGAACAGATTTGGAAAGCACCTTATTCAGTAAATATGCTGAGGTTTCCAATGCATAACCCCATAGGAATACTGGAAGATTTGTATAGCTCATCATGGACCGAACTATGTCTAACAAAGTTCGATTTCTCCTTTCAGATACCAATCTGGAGGCGTCCACTGGGAGACTATACCATTTACTTTGAGATAATCTAGAAACACTCCATTAAAGTATTCACCACCTCGATCTGATCGAAGAGTTATAATACTATGTTTGGTTGTTTCTCCACTTCATACTTATATTCTTTGAACTTTTCAAAGGCCTCAGACTTGTGTTTCATCAAACACATATCCGAATCCAGATCTATCATCTATGAAAGTAATGAAGTATGAAAATCCACCCATGGCTTGCGTAGACATTGGTCCACATACATCTGTGTGTACCATTCCTAGCAAATCTGTAGCCCTCTCTCCATGTCCACTAAATGGAGACTGCAGTGCCACTATGAAGTGAGATTTTCATCATCCCTTTTCTTTTATTAGTTTGTTCAATCTGAAGTAAATTATGTCACATTTATACAGACCATTATTTAAAGTACCACGTCCATAAAGAATATTATCTCTAAGAATAGAACATTCATTATTCTCAATAATAAATGAAAATCCAGCCAAGTCTAACATGGGAATAATATTCCTCACAATCGAGGGAACAAAATAACAATTATTTCAAACAATAGTCTTTCCCGTAGGCATATGTAAATGAAATGATTCTACATCTTCAGCAGCAACTCTTGCTCCATTTCCCATCAGTAGAATCACCTCCTCTTCTTCAAGAGTCCTACTTCTCCTTGGTCCCTGCAACAATTGCAGATATGAGAACCACAGGCGGTATCTAATACCCAAGTAGAAATTTGATTTAATGACATATTCACTTTTATCATGAACATACCTGAATCAGAAGCGGTAGTCTCACTACCCTTCTTCTTCTTCAATTCTGCAAGGTAAACCTTGCAGTTCCTCTTCCAGTGCCCCACCTTGTTACAGTGAAAGCAAACAACTTTGCTCTTGGGGTCTTCAGCTTTTGGTGGAACATGCATTTTCTCACCTACTTTCTTCTTCTTGGAAGGGTTCCTCTTCCTTTTCTTAGGATTGGAACCTTCACCAATTAGAAGAACAGAACTCTTCTTAGGGGAAAAAATTCGATTCCGCAGTCTTCAACATGTTGTGGAGTTCAGGCAGGCTGACATCCAACTTATTCATGTGAAAGTTCACAACAAACTGCGAGAACGAACTCGGAAGCGATTGCAAGACCAAGTCTTGGCTCAGCTCCCCATCCATGGCAAAACCAAGTTGTCCAAGACGATCAATCAAATTGATCATCTTAAGTACATGGTCATTCACAGATGATCCCTCAGACATCCTACAGCCGAACAGCTCCTTCGATATCTCATATCGAGCTGTCCTCCCTGCCACATCATACAACTCTTGTAGATGCACGAGGATAGTGTGAGCATCCATATGCTCATGTTGCTTCTGTAGCTCAATGTTCATGGAAGCTAGCATGATGCATTGAGCAACATTTGCATCATCTATCCATTTATGATACACAACATGTTCATCATTATGTGTATCACTAGCAGGTTCAGTAGGCTTAGGTGAGTCAATCACGTATTCCAACTTCTCAATCCTGAGAACAATTCTCAAGTTTCGAAGCCAGTCAGCATAATTAGGACCAGTCAATTTGTGAGCATCTAGTATGCTCCTGAGTGATAGTGCAGAAGACATAACGTACAAAGTAAATCTGTAAATGATAAACACATAACAACACTTAGCAAATATTCGATTTCATTTCAAAACACTATATGAATCGGGTCTTTATTCATAAGTGGCTCCCACTAGTTTATCTAATTTATTTAACCCCCTACGTGAAAAATTAAGCATTCATAATGCTAGTGGGAATAGGGATCCTACATTCCATTACACAACCCCGGCTGTGGCACGAAACACCATGTAATGTTCAATAGGAAGATAACTCTTGTCAATTACATTTAATATTATTCCCTAATCAAACTTTAGCCTCTTGAATAATTGAGTCACGGCTGTGGCACGACAAACTCAATATTCTAAGTCAAGTCTAACCTAACATTCCGTATAATTGAATCAGTCCCCAAAGGCCCACGGCTGTGGCACGTAACGACCTTTAGATTCTTATTCAATGTACACATCTCTATGTAATAGACAAGTATTTCTTATTTCGAAATCAAAGCCCTCGGCTGTGGCACGAAACGACAATGATTCAAAAATAAGAACTACTTTCTACCATGTTGGAAGGCTATGACCGACACAAGCCCGTTGTATCATTGGCCAATTACTACTTGATATTATTTAATTTTTGAGGGATTATATTATGTTACAATCATAATAATATTATAAATAAATTCTTCCTTTTAAATTAAATATTTCAAATCAATAATCAATAATCAGATGATTCCCAGATCGGGTGGAGCATTGTCAAGAGGCGTCACTTAATAACCCTTTCTTACAGATAGAAATCTGTTGTTGACAGAATCATCCTTTCTCTCATATCGAAAATTCATATTCAATTACGTGTTTCACAAACACAAGAATCTCATGATTGTATTCATAATATTGTTATTAAGGTTATGAAACAATTTCACTATACTAGGTTGTCTAACAAACGCCTTATGTTTATTTAAGTTCACCTAAATCTATCATCGCATGATAAACTAAGCATATATCACATATATAGACATGAATAAACATCAAGTTAGGCATGTTACATCATCTAGCACATTAGTCTAAGCATTATACATCTCTATGTATCACATAAAGCATTTAAAAGCAACTAAAACAGTCAAAAAACAGCTTTAAAACACTTCATGGAAATATAAACAGTTCAAAACTTTTATATAAACTAAAATTGATCACTCCATTAGATCCGTCTCAGAAAAATGAATCCAACGGTATATTGCACGCCCAAAACGGAGTTACAAAACTCCCAGAAAATTAATTTTAATGTAAACAGTCGGGCTGTAACGCATTACAGGAACGCGTTACAAGCCCTGTAACGCATTCCGGTGATGCGTTACAGCCCTTTTAAGCCATTAAAAGTTGTAACGCATTCCGTGAATGCGCCACAGGTGTGTAACGCATTCCCGGAATGCGTGACACCCCTATTTTTTTTTGTTTTCTTGCAGCCGCCGCCGCCTTTTCTCGAATTCCGTGCAAATCAGACCTGACAGCCTGTTCTTTCTTTCTCCGTGCCAACAGCAGAGTAACAGACAAGCAGCAGTACAAACAAATATACTTACAATTCATATTTATATATATATGATTATTTAATTATGAATTTAATTGTAAGAACTTCAAAAATTCATAATAAAAAATCTATACATCCTAAAATTATGAAAAAAAATACCCAGACGATCTACAACACTTGTAGAACCCAGATCAACATTCAAAATTATTCTGAGAAATGATTTCTCATCAGACAAAATTAATCCATGATATAACTTGTAAAAATCATAATTAATTCA
Organism: Apium graveolens; assembly: GCF_009905375.1. NCBI lineage: Eukaryota > Viridiplantae > Streptophyta > Magnoliopsida > Apiales > Apiaceae > Apium > Apium graveolens. The sequence goes on from NC_133648.1 coordinate 97,825,220, forward strand.
TACAAGCACATAAAATTCTGAAATTTTTACCACAGATCTATATGCATACAACCTATGCTCTAATACCATTGTTGGATTTTAAACGCAGCGGGGGCATGGTAAAACACTTTTACACATATAAAATCCAAATAAAAAGCATATAAATCGTGGTAAAAACATAGGGATCGTATCTAACCTTTAAAATAATTCGGAGACAACGATCAGAGATCCTTAACAGTTGCTCCTCAAGTGTGAAGCACTCCACCGGTATCCACCAAGAAAACGATGTTAAGGAGGAGGAAGGATGTGGAGAGAATTGGGTTTTCCAAACTTTTTGGGTTTTGGGGTTCGATGTGGGTTGGAATAAAATAGGGTCTATAATAGTGTATTTATAGGCAAAATTTTCAGCTGAAATTTTCCCATAAATAATATTATTATTATCCCATTTATTATTCTCATTAATAATTAAAACACCTTTTAATTATTAATCCTTTTTCTAAACACTTTAGAAATAATTCTCTCTCCTGATTTAATTTCCAAAAATTAAATCCTTTAATTAATAATATTAAGAACTTTTCTTAATTAATTTATAATCAATTAAATCTCATTTAATCAATTATTAAATTTGCCAATTAATTATTTATTTCATAAATAAATAATTATTTAGCCATTATTAATTAATTCCTCCACCATTAAATCATTCTCTTTTTATGGTGTGACCCTGTAGGTTCAATATTAAGCCGGTAGTAGAAATAAATAATAATAAAACTATTTTATCATTATTTATATAAATTCTCTAATTTATTAAATATGATTAATTAATTAATCACATTTATTCTACATCGTGAGGGATACTTCTCAGCATATCGCGACTATCCGGATAATATGAATTCACTGCTTAGAATACCAAGAACCTATTCAGTGAATAGTTACCGTACAATAAACTCCTTCTACCCTACAATGTCCCGATTAAATACAAGGCATGGATCTCGTGTCAAGCCTATCTAATTCAATCACTTTCTTACCATTTACTATGCGTAGTTCTATGCAAATTAGAAACTCCTTTCTAATTTCATTTACTCTGGCCAGAGATTCCTGAACTAGCATAAGTGGATCAGCCTTGAACATTCGCTTCCTTCACTAGAAGGGGTAGATCCTTTATTGATCATACACTATCTTCGTGTACAAATTCCTATACTCAGAAGAGCCCTAATAATTGTCCCTGGAGACTAAGAACTAAACCAAAGCATAGTTCAGTGTACACAAGATGACTATGATGACCTCAAGTCTAAGGATACTTGTACAACTATCACTATATGAACAACTGCTGACACGTGAGTGAACTCCATCAGTTGTTCAGCATTGCGAGTCATGTTCAGTGAACTTATTCCATAATAAGCACCTACATACTAACTATAGTGTCACCACACAAATGTCTATGAGAACAGACATCCTTCATAATGAAGCAAGCATAGTATGTACCGATCTTTGCGGATTATTAATTACCAGTTAGTAATCCTATGACCAGGAACTATTTAAGTTTAGAGTTATCATCTTTTTAGGTCTCACTATTATGATCTCATCATAATCCATAAAAAGCTTTACTCTAAACTATGGTATATCTTATTTAAACACTTAAATAGATAAAGCCCGTAATAAAAACAAAACAAGTCTTTATTAATATCAATGAAATCAAAACAGATTACATAAAAGTTATTCCTAAATCCTAATACATGATTGGACTTAGGACATATTCCTTTCACCTAATACAACTGTAGGGGGGGTGAATACAGTTTATGCAGATAAATCGATTCAAACACTCAACGTGATAAATAATTTTGTATTGAATGATAAAAATTGATTACAAACTAATCTCTAGAAGGATGAACAGATATATTTGAGAGCTGCTAGGTTACACAAAAGATATATCAATACGCAACACATAAAATGTTAACCTAATCCGTGCTTATATACTGCACAACTACACAATCAAATAAGGAATCCTATTCTATTATAATAAGGAATCATAAAACATATCCTTAATTTGATTACTACTAGAAGTAAAGTCCTTCACCGACTTGAATTCTGCAAACCCTTTCCTTCTTTGATATCTCCTGACTTTCAGCTGATGTAATCAAATACTGATATTAGTTGCTAATCAGTAAATGTTGATGACATATGCTGATGATGTCACCTTATGCTAAACTCTGATAGTTTATAATCTGATATCATCAATTTCTTCTAAGAATTCCCCCAACTCGTGCATGAAATATGGAAAAGTTCTAAATTGATGATGTCAAAACTATCTAAATACAGAAATTCTACCAGATAATCTATCTTAAAGTCAGTGCTTCTAAACTTTATCTTCAGTCTTGAACTTTAGTACAGTCAATGGCTTCATCAAGGAATTTCTTGAGTAGTTGACCTTCAAGAACATTTACATACATTTCCATTCCCTATCTGACAACCTTAAGCTCTTCTGAAGATTCATCATTCTGATAAACAGCAGCTCTGAGGTATTGTAGATTCGATTTCTCCAAGTGCCAAATCTTCCAGGTCCAGAAATCCAATTTTCTTTCCAACATGATTGAAAGTAAGAACCTCTCTTCCTAGAGACTTAATCATCTTAGCTCCTCCAATAGGCATATCAACATTATGTCCAGATTCTTGAATGTACTTTGGAACATAATTGGACTTGTATGTCATTCTTCTCTACTTCATATGTACTAAGTTTCTCAAAAATTCAGACCATCTAGCAGTAGTGGAGTTGGTTACCTTGAGTAGAGTAGTGATGAATTCCAAATCCTTCCATGGTTTATTCTTTAAATGCTCTTGAGTGTGCCTCAACCTTCTTCTAGACTCCACAAAATAGATCAACTTTTCACCAACTAGATCATTTACAATCTGAACTAATTTAATTTTCTGCAACCCTTCAAGCTTTGTGTTATCACCAATTTCTATCATATTTTTTCAGGCTTCCTTAGAATCAAAGCATCAGCAACAAAGTTATCGGCATTTGGAAGTCCCAATCCACTTCTTCTACCAGCTCTTCTAGACTGAGAATTTCCACTGTAGATCTTGTTTATAGTATCAGAAGAATCCCTTATTGGTGCAGGTGTCTTGTATTTCCGTATTAGCTTCTTCTTTTCTTCTTAGGTCAACTCTGGAATATCAGAGTTTAAATTCTCTGAATCAGGATTTGTGATTTCAGCTTGTGTTTTACTTGAACTGTCAACAACTCGAGTAGTATCAGAGGTTGTGACTGGTTGAGCTTCAAAATTTGTTTCTTCTATAACCTGAGCATTGTTAGAGGTTGTTACTTTCTTTAATTTTTCAGCCCAATAAGATCCATTAATTATCTTTCTTTTCTTGTGAAAATGGTTGGCTTTTTCTTCTTCTTGAATCTTCTGATCATTAGCATCATCATGACATATAATTACTGAATAGATTGGATCTATCAGTATTTGAGATTTAGAAACTTTAGATGTTGATTTCATTTTGGATTTAGCTTTAGACTTTGGCTTTGGCTTCTCACTAATCTTCTTCTTCCCTTTATAACTCCTGTTAGCATTTAAAATTGCTTGAGACCTTAAAGGCCCTTCAACATTTGTTTGACTGACCTCCTTAATCACCACACCTTTTGTAAGTTTGCTACCAGAAATATCTTCATAAGGTAAGACAACATCAGTATTTGCTGAATTCAAAGATTTGTACTCTTCTTCCAAAAGTCTACGCTATTCCATGTCAACTCAAGAATTTTTTCTTACAAAAATTCTTTTACTCACCTCAAAATCAAATGCTTGGATCTTTGGATCCTTGTAGAACATAGTTATTTTCTTCCTTCTCACCTTCAGTATTTGAAGATACTGACTTGCTTCAGCACCAGCTTCTATCTCCAAAATGCCTTGATCTTCATAAATATTTGTGACTTTTAGAGTTTGAGATTTAGTCACGGTCAGTTCTTTACTTTACACAGTCTTAGAGACTTGCCTTCTTGATCTCCTCCTTTCTCCACATTATCTAGATTGACTAGTAGTTTTAGATGTACCATGAGAACCAATCAGATATCCACCTTGTTTCTTCAAAACAAGCTCTTTTTTACTACCATGACCATTTCCACCAGAACCATCCTTATCATCAGCATCTTTTAGTTGGAACTGTCTGCATTTAGATTTAAACACTTTCTCCCCCTTTTTGGCATCATCACCAAGTTGGAGGGAAACAATTAGCTCGATGGATTGTTGGACCTCATCCAATGGACTAGACATCTTGGCTTGAGTAGCTACCAACTTAACCTGGTTGGCTTCCATTTGTCTTGTCTAGCAAGGATAAGTGTTAACTGCCTTTGGATCTCCTTGGTTGTGATCATCTTGGTTTCAAGAAATGATTCCTTAAGTTTATCAATTTGAGTATTAGCCTGAGACTGAGTATGCAGAACTGATTTGACCAATAGTGTAGAAGCCTTGAGATGTGTCAGAATATCAGGATTAACAATACTCTGCTCTACTCTCTCTAAATGTTGAGAAGCATTTGCAACAGAGATATGACAAGAAGCATCCTTCTAGTTAGAATTCCATTCTGCATTAGAAAACTTTCTACTGTTCTTTGCATCAAGCTCATTTGATCTCCTTTGCTTTTTATGTCTAGGCATGTCTTCAGTAAAGAAAAATTCTCCTCATCAGGATTTAAATCTGCATGAATATCTTCTCCATCATTAGACTCACTTTCATGCACAGATTCCTCATCAGCAACTGGCTCCTGTACGAACTGAGCTACTTCATCTCCAGCTTCAGTATTTAGTAATTCATCAGGAATTGGAGCTGTATGAGAATCGGCTGCTTCCGAAACTGCCATGTTCTCAGCATTTAACATCATATTTTCAGGAATAGTGGACATATGAGGTGGAACTTCAGTAGGAATTTCCAAGACCTCAGTACCAGTTGAATGTTATATGATTCTGCAATGATGGCTTCAGCTTGAATGAAGTGTTCTGCATCTACATCAACAGCAGGAACATGGAAAATAATAGATGGTGGAAGTATAGATTGAGTGGACTTTCCTTCAATAAGAAAAAGGATTGTTGCAGTGGATGACATAGAGATGTAAGTGGATTGCAAGAAAGTATCACTACTTAAACCTGCAAGGAGAATATCAGGACTTGGTACATCAGAGTTTATCCGAGGGTCTATAGACTGTTGTTAAGCAGCTATATCTTTGTGCACCTGTAAAATTTTCAACAAAATCACTTAAATCTCTATATTCTTTTAAAGTAGTCTCACTATTTCTCACACCACTCATCTCATGACTTTTAATAGTCAGAGTTTCCCCACAAGGATTAACCAAATCCTGACTCTCATCTACCTCTCTTTAATTCTGTTTTTCTCTAAATCTTTTCTCTCATTCTCACGTGAAATGCTCATATAATTTTGTCCTACAGAAATAAGAGGTGGCGGAGAAGTGTTAGATATTGAATACAACATATAGGGGGGGGGGGGTAAATGTGTTTTTGTTGATTTTTAAGCTTTTTCAAACTATTTGGATATGGTGAACAAAATAGTCTAATTTGTAGAGATATTGTGTTTAACAGAATTAATAAAGGATGCACAACAAACACAGTATTTTTAAAACTCACTTAACTTTGTATTAAAATTAAACATGTCTGGCTACAAATATCTGGGTTCTTGATAAGTAAAGAACACAACTTCTATTTTGAGAGAGTACAAGAAAATCAAGATCTGTTTTGTTACACTTAAAAACAAAGGACCAGTGTTTACTTAATAGATTAGTAAATACAGGTTTACAAAGCATGCAATAAGATGTACTAAACCCTACTTTAAGTTATTTCTAAAGCTGTAACGCCCCCAAATCCGGGGTCAGGAATCTGGGCCGTCTCGCAATTCTTCACTCATGTGTAACCTGTATTAGTTCAATATTCCAACAGATCTCAATCTCATGCACACACACACAAGTTATAGCCTTAAAAATGATGTACAAAATGTAATCTTCTTTTATTACAACTCAAATGTACTTTACAAGATCTTAAACAATTATTCGTAACTTCTACGTGAAGTTACAATAATTACTACTAACATCTTATACCTATCTAAATACTAGGTCCACCCGAGACAAAGTTGTAAGGTATTCTCCCCACGATTTCAAGTGACTAAGCCCCACGCCGGCATACTGGTAATGTACTGTGTTGTGACATTTAAAAAAAGTAAGAGTGAGAAATGATGCTCCGCCATAATGTACAAAATAGTTGGAAAATAACTGTTAAAATAATACTACGTCTTATAATAGTATAACGACTCGTGTATATTCTTTTATTTTTTTATTATATTCAAAGGGTAATAAAGATTTAAATAATTAAATAAAATTTTTAATGATTTTGGCAGCAGTTATTGATTGATGTTTAATTATTTATGATCTGTTGATATGTGGGATTGAATTGTGTGATTTATTAGTGAGTTATACGATTTTATTTCGCTTGTAAAAGTGAATTTATTACAGTTTTAATTCCAAAAATATTTGGATGGTTTCTAAAATTGGTTTTATAATTTTATAATTTCAATAATTATTTTTAGGACTTTATAAAATTGAGAAATCAATATTTCATTAATTATTTATTTTTAAATGATTTTCTCATTGTGTTTATGTGTAAAATCCATATTTAATTCAGGAAATCTTTAAAAATCATGAAACTCATATTTTATTAAGTTCGTATTATTCTGAGAATTTTAAAATTATTTTAGGAATTTTCGGAATTAATTTCACCCGCGCGTTGTTTCGTTTAATGGTTAAAAAGCGGGTATAAATTGTGTTTTAAAAATTGTTTTTTTAAAATTTCAAAAATTATGTTTTAATTACTCTGGGATATTTCTGACCTTTTGAGACTAGTTGGGATTTATTTCAATATGTTTTCAATTACACTCTGTTCGCTAAAAATATAAAATCGGGTTAAAAGATCGGGTCACTGGTATTCAGGGATACGTGTTAATAAATCAACACGTATCCTGTATTTACAGGACACGTGTGACTGCCATATTTCTTCCCTTAAACATCAATTTCCCTTTGCTCTCGGATGTGCCTCTCGAACAATCTCAATTTTCTCTCTCTGTTCTCTCTTTTGCTCCTTGTTTATCTTGTTTTCTCACCTCCACTTTCTTCCTCGGCTTTTCTCGGTGCTGTCCAATTGCCGCCGTGGTTCCGCCGCCGCCTTTATTTGGGAGCTTGGTGGTTTGCTGGTTGTATGTATATATATTCATGTATATATGTGCGTACTTGTGATTGTGATGGTGTGTTGCCTGAGTTTCCCGTGTAGCCTTGTTTTTGTTGCCGTTTTCCGGCTGCCCTGTGCTTTCCAGTCGTGTCTGTGTTGTGTGCGTGCTTGTGTGTGTGTGCTGTTGAAATTTTTATTTATTTAACTTAATTATTTTATGCAGGAAATTGGTTGAGTTGAATTTTGTGAAATAAAATACATAATTTCATGCGGAAAGTATTTCAATTAATCGGCAAAATTTTGGTTGGAATCTGAATTACCGGGTACCCCAAGAATTTTGTTGCCGTACCGCGATGAATCGTTACGAGCGGACGGTGGACGGTGAGGACGTTGTTCTGAGTCCTAAATTTTATAAATAAATAAAATGATTTACGAAAAATACTTTTGGATTTAAATAATTAATTACGAATGGTGTTCTGATGTACGTTGTATAAAATGGTGGAGTTGACATTGTGGATTGTTGTAATTGTTGACGTCGATTGTAATCGATGGGAAGTTTTATAAACAAAGGAGTGCTGCCAAAATTTTCTAAAAATGTATTTATAAACGTACGTATTTATATTATGCGTGTTACCCCTATTTGTGTTCGGATTACGTGATTACGTGATTATGTGTATAATAACTATACGAGTCGGGTTATCGAATTGGGTTATTAGGATTTGAGGATATCAAATATGTCGGTATAACTGAATAGGTTATTTTGTATTTGTAGATCCCAGTCGAGTTTCCCCAGGACCGAAGTCAGCGTGAAAGCTACTTAGGGTTTTGTAAAGCGTTGCAAGGCAAGTACCCCTGACCATTCTTTTATGGTTCAGTACATATGAATAGCTAAATGTTTTATTCTCGTAATGGAACAAAAACGTTTTAAGTTACGTATCCCCTGTAGTTATAAATCACTGTTATCAAATTGTTTTGGGGAAAAGTAACTTCGAAAGGTACCTATCTCGAATGAAATGAATTGTGAACTGGATCTTATATGTGTGCTGGTTAAATAAATGGTTTTGAAAATGAGATAGGTACAAGTGTTTTGAAAACTGGATAAAACGATCAGATATGGGATACATAGGGGCCAGAGTAGGCCTATTGAGGTGGTGTAAGAGGCTAATTCGGATGCGCGCAATATATAACCGATTAGTCCAGTAGGTCAGAGACCTAGCTAGTCTCTGTGTTCCGGAACATGTAAATGGGATGGCAGTTAGAGCCGTCTGGTGTTGATAGCCTGATCAGCTGTCTTCACATATCCGTTATGTATCTGATTTGGATTTGTGATTCCCGTAAGGGTATAAATAGTTGATACAGTGGTTTTATAATTGTGAATAACATGCTAAAATTGGACTCTGATATTTACACAACACACTACTACGTTATTTTGATAAAAGCATGCTAGTTATTGATATCCAGTTATCTCCGATTTTCTTTATATAGTATTGATATCATGATTACAGCTCTGTTCATATTATTATTACATTACTGTTTTTATTCCGTTATTCCTATGTTGGTACTGCTGAGCGTTTATGCTCACCCTTGCAAACTCTTATGTATATCTCGCAGATGCCTAGAAGACCAGTCAGTCATACCCATGTTCCCGTCCCTTCAGAACCCGGCTCCTCTGAGGTAGTTTGTATCAGACCATGAGGTCTGAGGAGTTGCTGAATAAAGTTAGAGTGTGTTAGATGTGGAATAAATGGTTTGTAATAATGTGAACCTGAATCATATTTGAACCTGGATCGGATCTTGGTTTGGGGTCAAGTTAGTATATTTTAATAGTAATCTTGTTGTTTATATTTTGGTAATTGTGTTTGGTGACGTCAACTCCTGACCCCGAGGTTGAGGCCGTCACAGTTGGTATCAGAGCTACAAGTTCAAGTCCCTGATCCAGGTTAGGCATTGTGTCTAATAGGTGATAAAGTGAGTCTTATGGTGTGAGTCAGTAACTCATATAGAGGAGCAAACCTTTAGAGTCAGTCGAGGGCTCCGACGGCGTTACCCTGGCATCTATTAAATATTTTGATAGAATTGCCTTGACCCGGTTGTGTCTTCCCTGTATATTTATTATGTTGAAAGTGGCCTATTGCGATTTCGAGTTCTCCATCTCGGGAGAATCCCCCTGACTCGGATAACTCAGATTTTGAGAGGACCCTGTATTTTGTTTCTGAGGAGACCCCTATGCCTCCTTCACAGTCCCTTCCTTTATGCCGAGAGACATCCCTGGACCTGGTATTCGTCCCCGTTGGGTACGTAGGTCTGTGTCTACTATTAGGGATTGCCCTCTCGGCTGTGGTCCCAGTTCTTTCTCGATGAGACCTCCAGTACCTCCTGTGGCCCCTAGTGGTACTTCTTCACCGATCCCTTACCATGTTCACCGAGCGGTGAATACTTCATTTATTAGAGATCAGAGTCTGAGATTGGCTGCTAAGTTTGATCAGATACCTATTGCACCTTTCTAGGGCATTTCTGCCCCTTCCCCTGAGGTGCAGGCCCGTGTGCGAGCATTGACCCATATGGCTGTTGAGAGGGCTAGATCCGTTGACCGTTTCATCAGCTTAGAGTATAACGACTCGTATACTTTTATATTATTTAAAAGTGTTATTATTAAATAAGTAGTTAAAGAAAATATGTGTATTGGTTTTGATCGCGATGTGTTGTTTAATTATGATCTCTGTGTGAATTAGGGTGTACCGGGTTGTTTGTGTAATTACCTATTGAGTTGTATTGAATTGTTTTCACTTTTAAAAGTGAATTTAATGCAAATTTATTTGCATAAATATCTGGAATGTCTCTAAAATTGTTTTTATGGTTTCATAATTACAATAATTATTTTTGGGATTTTATAAAATTTAGAAACCAATATTTCATCAATTATTTAGCCCTGTATGATTTTCTGAGTGCCTTTATTTGTAAATCCGTATTTAATTCCTGAATTCTTCAAAAAGTTATGAAACTCGTATTTATTTAAGTTGGGAATATTACGGGAATTTTAAAATTATTTTGAGGATTTTTGAGATTAATTTCACCCGCGTGTTAATTCGTTTAGTTGGTAAAAGCGGGTATAGAGTACGTTTCGGAAATTATTTTAAATTTTTGAAAATTTATGTTTTATTAACTCCGGGATATTTAAAACGTTTTAAGTCTATGTCGGTAATTTTCTGAGTGTATCTCGAGCGTGACCTGATTCGTTAATTGCTGGATTCGTAGATAAACCGGGCCTCAAAATTCATGTTTATCTGCTTAAACACGTGGCAGTTAGGAGTGGGGCTGCTTTTCTGGGTGTTACACGTATCAGTTAAAAGGAAATCAAAATTAATCAACCCCATCCCTGTTTTTTTTCATCAACATCAATCTCTCTACATCTCTCGGCTCTCTCTTTTGCAGTCACCCCTTTCCCTCGGTTCTCTTCCCTCCCCCGCTTCTCTCCCCCCTTTCTCTGCTCCGATCACCGCCTTGTTCCTCCAGTAAGTCACTGCCGTCACCGTCGGGACTCCGGTTGGCCGCGGTTGTTCCAGTTGTGGCTTCTATTTTGCTTATACTCATGTATATACTTACATTTATAGGTATGTATGAGTTCGGGGAATGGTTTTCTGTGCATTTTCTGCCGCCTCTCGCCTGATTCCGGCGAGATTGTGGGGGACCTGTTGGTATACGCGTGCGGCGCATTTGTGCCCTGTGTCCTTGATGTTGGTTTTAGTTTCCGGTTGTTACTTTGTCTGCGTTGCTGTTGTTCTGTTCTTTCCGAATTGGGTGTATTGACTGGACTATCCATTTGTTTTCTGCAGAAATTAAATTGAATGGTTTCATGAAATAAAAAGTTATTGTGCAGGGATTATTAAATTAATCGGTGAAATTCACGCTGGAAACCCGAAGTAAATGGGTACCCGCGAATTTCGCCGCCGTCAGCGATAAACATTTGTGAGCTGATGATGGACGGTGATGACCCGGTTCTGAGTCCTACAAATAAAATTAATAAATAAATACGAGTATAAATATAAGATGTAATAATAATAATTAGTTGTTTAAATCGGTGTTTGGGATTTGTGAAATGGAGTTTGGTTGTATTGGTGGAATGAATTGTTGGATTGTTGTTGTTGTGATTTGACGTCGAGTTGTTCGACGGGTAGGCCGATAAACAGTGGAGGTGCTGCCCGAATTTTTGGAAATTAAATTTATAAATTCGGGACATACCCTGTAATTATCAGAACGTCAAACGAGTATAAATAAGTATATACATATATTCTGTGCGGAACGTGATTGTATGTTGTGGTGAATGTTCTGTTAAAACACAATGACCCTAATTTCGCAAAATAACGAGTATACATATTTTCTGAAAACGAAAACCGAACCGATTTCTGAGATTGTGAACCCTAATTGTTGCGTGTGTTATTATAATCTATATAATTACGAGTCGGGTTTGAGTATCGTGGGTAGAATCGGTATCGAGGACATGTCAAGCATACCTAGATGTCTAACGTAGGGTATTTTGACTCTTTAGGTTCTGGGCAAAGGACTCAAGAAGTGATATTGAACTAAGATAACCTAGTGATCAGTCGATGAGCGCAGCGAGGTTCCCAATCGAAGGGCCTGAGCGTTAAAGTCGGATCCAGGATAGTCAAATAGTAAGCGATAAAGCCGAGTGTCCTGAATTGATTCAAGGTCAATCAGAGATAGTTGTAACGCTCTGCAAGGAAAGTACCCCTGACCATTCTTTTATGGTTCAATATGTATGAATAGCTAAATGATTTATTTTGTAATGGAACAGAAACGTTTTAAGTTACGTATCCCCCTGTAGTTATAAATCACTGTTTTCAAATTATTTTGGGGAGAAGTAACTTCGAAAGGTACCTATCTCGAATGAAATGATTTGCGAACTGCATTTTATATGTGCGCTGGTTAAATAAATGATTTTGAAAATGAGATAGGTACAAGTGTTTTGAAAACTGGATAAAACGGTCAGATATGGGATACATTGGGGCCATAGTAGGCCTATTGAGGTGGCGTAAGAGGCTAATTCAGTTGCGCATTTTATATAACCGATTAGTCCAGCAGGTCAGAGACCTAGCTAGTCTCTGAGTTCCAGAAAAGGTATATAGGATGGCAGTGAGAGCCGTCCAGTGTTGATAGCCTGATCAGCTGTCTTCACATATCCGTAAGTATCTGATTTGGCTTTGTGATTCTCGTAACGGAACAAGTAAGTTATATAATGGATTTGGAAATGAAAATGGCATGCTAGAATTAAACTCTGGTATTTATGCACAGCACACAACAATTGATTTTGTTTTACAGAGCATGCTAGTTTTGATATCCAGTTTATACCTGTTTTACATGTTTCTAACGAATTATGAATTCCGTTTCTATAACTGCTTTACCTTAAATCCATTTTTACTTGTTATTCATACTGGGGTACTGCTGAGCAATTGATTGCTCACCCTTGCAGAATGTTTTATATATGAATTGCAGATGCCTAGGAGATTCTTTCGCGGTAGTCAGGGCACAGTTCCAGTTCCTTTTGCTTCAGGCTCCTCTGAGGTGGTTGGGTTGGCCCAAGGATGGTCTGTTGAGTTGTTGTATTAAGTTAGTTGCGTCAACATGGTTTAATGTAAGTTGGTCTTGTAATAGTTGTAACCTAAATCATACTTGAACCTGGCAAAGATCTTGGTAAAGGGGTCGTAGTTATATCCTACTATCGAATTGTTTATCTTATGGTTGTTGTTGATGACGTCAACTCCTGACCCCGGGGTTGAGGCCGTCACAGTTGGTATCAGAGCTACAGGTTTGAGTCCCTGATTTAGGTTAAGTATGGAGTCAAAAGAGTGCAAGAAGGTTTATGTATAGATGTGAGTCAGCAACTCAATCAGAGGAGCGAGTCTATGAGTTTAGTCAAGGGTTTCGGTAGCGTAACCCTGACATTTGTTGGGGATTGACTGGAACTGCCCTAACCTAGAGCATGTTTCTTTCGTATATGTATTATTAGTAATGTCGATAGAGATTTCTAGTTTTTCTCTCGAGAAAATGAGTCTGATTGCGAGGATTTAGCGTTGAGCGGGCCCTTGTCGTGTCAGCTGAAGAGACGCCAACGTTATCTTTAAATATCGCATTTTCTATGTCAATGAATGTTACTGGACTGATTGTGTGACCTTGGTGAGTTCGGATAGCATGATAATAATCAGGGCCTGCTATGACGACCAAGTTTATAGTAAATATGGATCAGAACGGGAGTTGGTATTTTTGAACTCTTCTATTTCTTTCTTGAGACGTATTTTGTTTCCAGAACAATTGTTTCCTATTCTATAAGTTGCTTATTTTTCCTGTGAGAAAGTTATGAACCCGAAGTAAGCTACTTAGGGTTCTGTTGATCTCATTACAAAACAAATTCTTTCTTTCCTATTTGTGAATCTTCTTTTTAATATTGTTTCGTTTCTCGGAAATTCTATCGATTGATTGGGGCAAACAATGCATATGAGTTGACCATTTGTCTGTATGGCAAAAGGGTCTGGTGGGACGCCACCGAAGTATGTGTTGTGAGCTATGCGGTACTAAGACTGGCCATCTTATGTACTTGTATGGTTGCTCTCAGTCATACCTATGTTTTCTTCTCTTGTTCTCCCCGTACTATTGATTCTTTGACTTTGAAATTTCATTTGAAGTCCCAAGGCAGTGGATTGTCAGTAGCTTTTGTAATCAGACAGTCCTGGTCATTGAAAGTAAATGAGAGTTGACTGTTGGGAGAAAATAGAAGTTTTGCATCGGGTTGCTAGTATCTCAGAAACGATAATGGTAGAGAGGATTTATGACTCGATATGGAAGGTTGAGGCATTAGAAAAGTTAACTTTGGGAAAGATAGGTTAATGGTAGGAGATAAAAAGTCGCCCTGAGAAGGAAGAGTAATTCAGTGATCGATGAATCACTTAAGGGTGATAAGAAATCATCCCTGGAGGAATGATATGTTGAAATTTGGACCATGGTGCCTAGAGGAGTCCAGCATTCCTTAAGCTTGACTTGAATTACTAGCTGGCTTTGTGTAAGTGGTGGCTGATATAGCCAGCCAGCTTTTGTTGTATATCAGATCAGTTTAGCTGTTGTACTTGAGTAGTGATGGGAAGTGGGTCAATTGTTGTTATATTGAGGAGCCGTGCTACGGTGTTTAGTTTCTTTATATTTTAGTTTTCTGAACTGTTATTGATTCTGCTAATATCATTGTTGCTATGCTTGCTAGTGCTGTTAAACTAGATTTCTTTTATAAATGGACCCCAAGATGAAAGACGTGGGTACTATGATTGGGCAGTATTTTCCTGATACAGGTGCACCGTATAAACAGTGACATTTTGTTATATTTTGAATAAACTCATTTATATATATATCCCAGGATGATGCCACCTAAGAAAGTTACCCAGTCTAATGAGAATAGTAGTAGTTTTGCGGAGGGTCCAACTATAAATGAAATTTTAGATTTGCTGCGCCAGCAGTAGCAACAGTTGCAGTTAATCCAACAGGTTCAGCAGCGGTAACTACTGTTGTGGTAGCAACATCAAGGAGTGAACCCAAGTGTTTATTTCAAATCTTTTCAGAATGTTAGCCCTCCTGAGTTTAAAGGTGAACCTAATCCGGTAGCTTCTGGAGCATGGTTAAAAGAGATGGAGAAAGCTTTCAGGCTTGTCCAAGTAAGTGATAATTTTAAGACTAATTATGTAAGCTACTTCCTAAGGAATGAAGCGAATTATTGGTGGGAGTCAACCAGAGTGTGAGAAGGAGAAGGCCCTGTTCCATGGGCTAAGTTTTCTGAGTTATTTCTGGAAGAGTATTTCCCAGATGCTGTGCGGAGTTAATTGGAAATCGAGTTTCTAAAACTGAAACAAGGTGAAAGAAGTGTGTTGGAATTTGAGGCCAAGTTTATAGAATTGGCCCGATTAGTTCCTGAGTATGTAAGTACGGAGAGTCAGAAAGTAAGGAGGGTCCAACAAGGGTTGAAGCCTGAAATTCGCAGAGGAGTTGTGGCATTGTAACCCAAGACATACTCCTCTATGGTTCAGGCCGCCCTCATAATGGAAAGTGGCCAGAAGTTGGCTGTTAAGGAAGAGAATGATAAGAAAAGGAAGTCAGAAGGTGTTATAGACAAGGCAGACCAAGGAGAATCCAGTCAGAAATTTGAGAATCGGTTTAGCCGAAGCAAAAGTAAGAGGTTCCGGAGATAGAGTTTCTCTCAGGCTAGGTCTAGTGATACGTTAGTTGTTTCCACTCCAGCCCAATCAGTCAATTGAGCAGTGGATTGTAAGTCCTGTGACAGGAGACATAGTGGTTCATGTAAAAAAAATATGTAATGGTTTAAGTATGGTTATAAGAGTCATTATGTGTCGGAGTGCAACCCAGGAATCCAGGAGTTACGTGTCATAATTGTGGAAATAGTGGGTATATTGCAAGGAGCTGTAGAATGGTTATTCAAGATACTACATTCCAAGGGCCAACATCCAGCTCAGCTAGATATAGAACTTTTAAAAGAAATAAGAAATCAAGCGTTTAGAAGTTGGACGTAGTTGCAGTTAATCTGACACCCTTCGAGCTAGAAGAGTTCGATGTGATTTTAAGATCGGGTTGGTTGTCCTGTATTATGGCAAGAAGTGGTTTTTATAAGAAGCGAAGTGTGAGGTGTACAGAAGCCATGCAGAAGCAACATAAGAGATTCTTCCAATCATGCGAGAAAATAAATAATAAGCTAAGGACATAAGGTAGATCGACCATCTGTAAAGATATGAAGAAGAGAATACTTAAGCTGGAGGAATTTTAGGTAATAAATAAATGTCCTGGAGTCTCTGGAGGTCAGTGGGATGAAATAATTAGTGCGATGATTGTGAAGGTGATTGGAAGGGAAGTGTGTATACTAGATAGAGACCCCTGAGAGGCACCAGTGATGTTGCTGGAATGGGATATGAAAATTATGAGATTGTGTACTAATTATCGGGAAATTAATGAAATGATAAATAAGAATAGGTAACCTCTATAAAGGATTGGTTACTTATGTGACCTAATTCAAGGAGTGTGTGATTTCTACGGGATTGACTTAAGATACAGCATGAGGGCATGTCAATGATTGCGATTAGGATGAGTTATGAGCATTGCAAGATTGGTGATATCATGTGGAGTGACAAGTGTATGAGTTGTCTATAAAGATTTAAAGAACATGGTGTATAAGGAGTACCTGGAAAAGCCCATTGTATTTATTGATAACATCCTCGCCCATCTAAGGGTTAAGGAAGACCAAGTTGAAAACTTAAAAAAATGCCGCGAAGGGTTAAACAATAGCAATTGTATATTAAACCTTAAGAGTATGAAGTTCTGGTCAGGAGCCCAGTTGTTTGAGTAACTACCAACCAAGCAAGGTCCATTTAGGGACCGATGTCTTGAATAGAAGAGAATAAATAAATATGATTAAGATTACTGAGGAATTAATAGAAGATTTGAAAAGAGTAAAAGTTGGAATTCGAATACCGAAAGATGATAAAAAGTGAATATATGAAATTACTTTCTAGCCTAGACGGATGAGAATGAGTAAGAGGTGTTTGGATGTTGGAACTAAGTTAAAGATGAGTACTACATATCATCTTTAGATGAAGGGTCAAGGTGAGAAGATGATTCGGACAATATAAAAAATGTGGAGAGTATATGTGTTGGGTTTATAAAGGAAACTGAAGTAATCACCTAATATGGATTGAGTTTTCTATGTTAATAGTTATCATGTTAGCAATAGAATGCTACTTTGCAAAGCCTTGTATGGACATGAGCATGGGTCCTTACTCTATTGAGAGGAAGCGGAAGTAGAGATATTATTATGTCCTAAGTTAATTCAGTACCTCAAAAGTGAAGTGGTGTACTCGGGAAAGAGTCGAAACAACTCGGGATATACAAAGAGAGAAAGCGGATTTGCATCGAAAGAATATGAATATATAGAATGAGGATAGTGGTATAGGTGAAAGTTTTACCCTGAAAGAGATTGGTTAAGTTTGAACAGTAGGGACAAGTTGAGTCCTCAATATAGTGAATCATTTGAGGTATTGATAAATATAGGTATAGTTGCCATGAATTGACGTGGCTGCTGCAGTTGCAGTATATATATATATATATAATGTGTCTTGCGTATCAATATTAAGGTAATATGTATTTGATTCAGACTTGATTAGGAGCCAATGTGCTCTTATTCAAAATTATTCTGCGTGGAATGATCGATCCAAATCCTAGATCATTAAGAGCGAGTCCTTAGCAATGAGTTTATGTCTATAGTGGGTATGCAATGACTAAATCCTCGAGTAGAAGAGTCTACCTGGAAGTTAGAGTCAGAATTGCTTGACAAATATCCTCATTTATTTAGTTAGGTTAGATTCTGTGGACAGAATCTTTTTAAGGGGGAAGGATATAACGACTCGTATACTTTTATATTATTTAAAAGTGTAATTATTAAATAAGTAGTTAAATAAAATATGTGTATTGGTTTTGATCGTGATGTGTTGTTTTATTATGATCTCTGTGTGAATTAGGGTGTACCGAGTTGTTTGTGTAATTAACTATTGAGTTGTATTGAATCGTTTTCACTTTTAAAAGTGAATTTAATATAAATTTATTTGCATAAATATCTGGAATGTCTCTAAAATTATTTTTATGGTTTCATAATTACAATAATTATTTTTGGGTTTTTATAAAATTTTGAAAGCAATATTTCATCAATTATTTAGCCCTGTATGATTTTCTGAGTGCCTTTATTTGTAAAATCCGTATTTAATTCCCAAATTCTTTAAAAAGTTATGAAACTCATATTTATTTAAGTTGGGAATATTACGAGAATTTTAAAATTATTTTGGGGATTTTTGAGATTAATTTCACCCGCGCATTAATTCGTTTAGTTGGTAAAAACGGGTATAGAGTATGTTTCAGAAATTATTTTAAATTTTCGAAAATTTATGTTTTATTAACTCCGGGATATTTAAAACGTTTTAAGTCTATGTCGGTAATTTTCTGAGTTTATCTCGAGCGTGACCCGGTTCGTTAATTGCTGGATTCGTAGATAAACCAGGCCTCAAAATTCATGTTTATCTGCTTAAACACGTGGCAGTTAGGAGTGGGGCTGCGTTTTTGGGTGTTACACGTATCAGTTTAAAGGAAATCAACATTAATCAACCCTATCCCTGTTTTTTTTCATCAACATCAATCTCTCTACATCTCTCGGCTCTCTCTTTTGCAGTCACCCCTTTCCCTCTGTTCTCTTCCCTCCCCCACTTCTCTCTCCCCTTTCTCTGCTCTGATCACCGCCTGGTTCCTCCGGTAAGTCACTGCCGTCGCCGTCGGGACACCGGTTGGCCGATAAACAGTAGAGGTGCTGCCCGAATTTTTGGAAGTTAAATTTATAAATTCGGGACATACCCTGTAATTATCGGAACGTCAAACGAGTATAAATAAGTATATACATATATTCTGTGCGGAACGTGATTGTATGTTGTGGTAAATGTTCTGTTAAAACTCAATGACCCTAATTTCGCAAAATGACGAGTATACGTATTTTCTTAAAACGAACACCGAACCGATTTCCGAGATTGTGAACCCTAATTGTTGCGTGAGTTATTATAATCTATATAATAACGAGTCGAGTTTGAGTATCGTGGGTAGAATTGGTATCAAGGATATGTGTAATAACCCCAATTTTTGGATTTTTTGAAACACGGATGAATAGTAACTTTTGCTGATGATGCTGATTAAGGAAAATTATCAGACCACGCTATATAGGAGTACTGTTATGGAAATTCTAAGATCGTATTAGTATTCCATAAAGTAAATAATTGTATGTAAAGATCGTCAGAATCCAAATTCGAACACTTTGATTTTTCCCAAAAATCCACCAGATACCGAAAGAATTGAGTATAAGGTAACATGATTAAAAGGATTTAATTCAAGGATTATAAGAGAGGATCATAAAAGGAATATAAAATATTGAGAAAGGTTTAGGGGAACCCAAGTAATAAGATCCCGGGTATGATCCCTCAAACGATAAACGAGAACGAAAGTTAAGCGAACCGTATAACATATCAGCGGTCATTAGCCAAGTAATTAGGGGTTAATCAAAAAGGTTAATGGACGATGATGTCATCACACCAACAAGAGGAAGACAAGTGTAACAAGATGACATAAGCAGATGACATGAGCATGACAAAGTGGGAAGGATTGGTTGGTTGATTGTGAGCCACACAATTTTTACCATGGTAACAATTTAATTAACAAACAAAAGGTAGCAACCAAGCCAAGGCAAAACAAATCACAAAACACAAATTAGAAGTTGACTTTTGCTTTCCAAGAACAAAAGCTCTCGACCAAAACCAGAGCAGCAACTTCAAACTACCATATCTCCTTCAATACTCACTCAAATAGTATGTTCTATAGCTCTTTGGAAAGGTATTGAGATGGCCTACAGCTCTTGTTTCGTCCAAATAACATGGTAAGACCCTAGTTTTGACAGTTCTTTCAATATGACTTTTAGAAACTTCAAACCCTAACTTTGTGTTCTTGATTTCTTTGGAAAGAGCAAGCTTGTAGGAGGCTCCCTAAGACTTTCTAGCTACTCTAATCACTCCAAGGAAGGTATAACACCTCCAAACCCTAAATTTACTTTGATTTTTATGATGGTTTTGATGGTTATAGTAAATGAGAAGCATGATGCTTGTGTTTTTAGAGTTTGGATTGGATTTGTAGTGACTTGGATGTTGAAATCTTGTTTATAGTTAATGAAACTTAAGTATAGATAGTAGTTCATGTGTGGGGTTGTATAAATTGGAAAATCTTGAGGTTTGGGGACTGAAGTAGTAAGGTTTGGATGAGGGTTGGTTGTATTGTTGGTTGTGAGTTGAATGGTGGTTGTTTGGAGAGGTTTAAAACTTGATAATCGCGTAAACATAGTCGTCGTAATGCCCAATTTCATACAACTACTTGTTCTTAGTGTTCGGGACAGAGAGCTAACTATTGAATCTGTGACTTTGCCATGTTTAGTTAGATTATGTCGTAAGCTTCGTTTTGATATGTGGTTCTCTTGAATCCGATGTACGGTTTAGGAAAAACGACCGTTTTAATTAAATACATTTCGCGAACGAACCATTACCCCTCGCCTTACTTTGAAACCTTCATGCACTTATCACAAGATAATGTATATGCATATATACATCACAACAACAGTATAACGGGTAGAAAACTTGCCTGAGTGTTCCCGGATAGACTTAAGCTTAGAGTGGGTCCGATAACCTATGAACAACAACATAAGTCGGAATTAACCCACAGTCGCTTAAGAAACTAGACTTTAACCAATTAAACCCTAATGTTCGCTTATGGTCACTTCTACGCTTAACGAATCACATAAGTCGTTCGAGTACCCTTGGCTCCACCATTTTTAATAAATTAACCGTACATCGGATTCAAGCAAACCACATATCAAAACGAAGCTTACGACATAATCTAACTAAACATGGAAAAGTCACAGATTCAATAGTTAGCTCTCTGTCCCGAACACTAAGAACAAGCAGTTGTATGAAATTGGGCATTACGACGACTATGTTTACGCGATTACCAAGTTTTAAACCACTCCAAACAACCACCATTCAACTCACAACTTAAGGCTCTTAAATGACTAATTGGAGTATGAAACAATTATGTAAAGTGGATTAGGCAGTTGGTAGAGTACTTGCGAAAGAATAGCCTTAAAATTCTTAATGGTTAATTTATTAAAAATGGTGGAGCCAAGGGTACTCGAACGACTTATGTGATTCATTAAGCATAGAAGTGACCATAAGAGAATATTAGGGTTCAATTGGTTAAAGTCTAGTTTCTTAAGCGACCGTGGGTTAATTCCGACTTATGTTGTTGTTCATAGGTTATCGGACCCACTCTAAGCTTAAGTCTATCCGGGAACACTCAGGCAAGTTTTCTACCCGTTACACTGTTGTTGTGATGTATATATGCATATACATTATCTTGTGATAAGTGCATTCGGACCCACTCTAAGCTTAAGTCTATCTGGGAACACTCAGGCAAGTTTTCTACCCGTTATACTGTTGTTGTGATGTATATATGCATATACATTATCTTGTGATAAGTGCATGATTGTTATTAGCAAATCTTGCGATATATTGGAGCATGCTGATATGGTATATATGCATGCCTGTTTCGTAATCTTGATATCTAATTGTTGATTCAAATGCTTATAAGTTGCATAATACCTATGCTAGGGATAAGCAGTAGTTGCGTATACCCTTAGTATAGGGAACCCAAAGGTGAACATTTTCTAAACCGGGAGTCGATGTTCCCTCGAACGGCTTATATGATTCGTTAAGCGTAAAAGTGACCATAAGCGAACATTAGGGTTCAATTGGTTAAAGTCTAGTTTCTTAAGCGACCGTGGGTTAATTCCGACTTATGTTGTTGTTGTTCATAGGTTATCGGACCCACTCTAAGCTTAAGTCTATCCGGGAACACTCAGGCAAGTTTTCTATCCGTTATACTGTTGTTGTGATGTATATATGCAGATACATTATCTTGTGATAAATGACCGTTTTAAGTAACGGCATTTCACGAACGAACCATTACCCCTCGCCTTACTTTGGAACCTTGGTTAAGGCCCTTAAATGACTAATTGTAGTATGAAACAATTATGTAAAGTGGATTAGACAGTTGGTAGAGTACTCGCGAAGGAATCGCCTTAAAATTCTTAATGGTTAATTTATTAAAAATGGTGGAGCCAAGGGTACTCGAACGACTTATGTGATTCGTTAAGCGTAGAAGTGACCATAAGCGAACATTAGGGTTCAATTGGTTAAAGTCTAGTTTCTTAAGCGACCGTGGGTTAATTCCGACTTATGTTGTTGTTCATAGGTTATCGGACCCACTCTAAGCTTAAGTCTATCCGGGAACACTCAGGCAAGTTTTCTACCCGTTATACTGTTGTTGTGATGTATATATGCATATACATTATCTTGTGATAAGTGCATGATTGTTATTAGCAAATCTTGTGATATATTGGAGCATGCTGATATGGTATATATGCATGCCTGTTTCGTAATCTTGATATCTAATTGTTGATTCAAATGCTTATAAGTTGCATAATACCTATGCTAGAGATAAGCAGTAGTTGCGTATACCCTTAGTATAGGGGACCCAAAGGTGAACATTTTCTAAACCGGGAGTCGATGTTCCCGAGTATAATATATATATATATATATTTATATATATATAGATATAGTTTTCAAAACTATTAATCGAATAAAGTTTATTCGATAACTTTATTTTATTTAATGAATATTATTTTGAATATTCATTCGAGGACTTATGACTCCGCTTAGTTTATTTAATGAATATTATTTTGAATATTCATTTGAGGACTTATAACTCCGCTTATTTTATTTAATGAATATTATTTTGAATATTCATTCGAGGGCTTATGACTCCGCTCCTTTTATTAAATAATATCCTTTATTTTATTAAAGAATAATGTTTCGATAATCAAACTTACTTTCGATTATTCAAATAAAGATAGTACTTTCGTATAAGTATATCTTTGGTTATTTATTATTCATTTCAAGTATAAGTTTTAAAACTTCTACTTCAATTATTTTTATAAGGATTATCCTTATGGGAAAATTATTTAAATAATAATATTCAGATATTTTCTAATATATTGGGACTAATTTATATTATTAAATCAGCATTACTCCAAACATTCTTAAAAATGTTTTCGAGTCTTCAAAATGATTTCAAAAAGTTAGAGCGGATCCCAAAACTCATTTTCAAATTTAAGATCTTTCTTTCGAAGGGGACTTGAATACTCGCTCAAAAATCTGAGGGATCCGGCTCTGTGGTGTATTTTATATTTGCAACGAGGTTGCTGTTTTGAGAAAACAATTTGATTACTTGCCCAACATTCGGGAAGTAAGTCCATTTAATTGAGTCGGCATAAGCGACAGGCCGGGGTACGGTCTTTCAAAGTGTAAGTGGCTGGGTGGCAGTCCATCAACGCGTAAGAGGCCGGGTGGCAGTCCAGCACAAGGTCCTAATGCGGCCAGGGTGATGACCGGTGGGGGATTCATCCATCTACTAGTAGAAAA
Source organism: Apium graveolens (assembly GCF_009905375.1). Classification (NCBI taxonomy): domain Eukaryota; kingdom Viridiplantae; phylum Streptophyta; class Magnoliopsida; order Apiales; family Apiaceae; genus Apium; species Apium graveolens. The sequence continues at coordinate 97,848,590 of NC_133648.1, forward strand.
GGTTACTTATTGGTATCTTTGCCTGATCAGCAAGATATCAGGTTTATGCCAAGGATTTCTCCTTTCCAAATTCATTGGATATTGCAACTCTGTTTATAATTTTCATAACAGAGGTTTTCAAGGAGTGCATGAAATGTATATATATAAGTGTATATATATATCGGGACTTAATGAAGTATCTCGTAACTTCATTATTTATAATGATATTTCAAAGATTGAATCTATTCAAGTCTTTTCTTGTAGTCTCATCTATGTGATGAACTTTTGAAACTGATGATACCTTGAATGGTGGTAGTTCAAGTAGTATCCGGAAAAGATATAAGTATATTGGAGTATCTTGTAACTTCATCTTTTCAACTTATATCTGGTTAATGATTATCTTATGCATGACAAAGATTTTCACAAAAATGTTGAGACAAGGTTAGATATATGAGATCACCTTGCAACGATATTTTTATACAGTTAACTGGAACTCTGTGTATATTATGCATGGAAGAGGACTTCCAAGATTTTGAAAAGTATATATACATATATACTGAATATTTTGCGACTTGGTCGCGATAAGATATCAAACTTGGTTCATTTTTTTTTCTTGACCAAGACTTTCATGAGTACTATGAGAATGCTCATATATTGTTAATCATTATACATATTATTTCGGTGAGCTTTCACCCTTGCTTTCTTCTTTCATCACACAACAACAGATAGACAAGATGAACAGGATCAAGCTCCTAATTTGCGAGTGGATAGGAAACGTTCCGCAGTTTCCTGTAGGCGTTGATGCCGTTGTAGCTGAGGTAGGGTCTACAAATAGGCTAGGCTTTCAACTTTTGATGTACCAGACTTATGTTTATTTATGAATTATAATAATGGCAAGGAATATATAAATTTATTCAGAAACCCTTTTGAGGTGTAATGACTTATAATTGTGGAATAAAATGACTTGTGTTATTGTTTGGTATTCATCTCTGAGACTATAACTTGTGGTGTGTGTGTATATTATGGGGTCACAGTACGCAGTAGTTGGTTGATTATTAAGATTAAGTATTATTAAGGGAAATGGAACTCGTGACAACCCGAATCCCCGACCCCGGATTTGGGGGTGTTACAATATGTCAAGCATACCTAGATGTCTAACGTAGGGTATTTCGACTCTGTATGTAATAACCCCAAAATTTTGAACTTTTTGTAACCCTTATGAATAGTGTTTTTGCTGATATTGCTGAATAAGCAAACTTTTCATGCCACACTATGTAGGGGTTCTTTTATTGTTATTCTGAGGTCTTATTAGTACTCTATATGATATATAAGTGTATGTAAAGATCGTCAGAATCCAAATTCAAACACTATGATTTTTCCCGAAAATCCACCAGATACCGAAAGAATTGAGTATAAGGTAACAGGATAAAAATGATTTAAATTCAAGGATTATAAGAGAGGATCATAAAAGGAATATAATGTATTGAGAAAGGTTAAGGAAACCCAAGTAATAAGATCCCGGGTATGATCCCTCAAACGATAAACGAAAACGAAAGTTAAGCGAACCGTATAACAGATCAGCGGTCATTAGCCAAGTAATTAGAAGCTAATAAAAGAGGTTAGTGAGGATGATGTCATCAAACCAATAAGAAGAGGACAAGCATGGGAAGATGACATAGGATTGATGACCTAAGCATGACCAAAAGGGAAGGAAGTGTGGTTGAGTTCAAGCCACACACAAATCACCATGGTTAAAAGGTAAATAATTAAAACAAAAGCAAAAACAACCAACCAACAAATCATTTCACCAAAAACACAAGTTGACTTCCCATTTCAAGCAACAAAGCTCTCGACCTCTTTTCCATTTCAAGAAGAAAAAAACCAAAATCAAGTTCCAAGCTTCATTAATTAGTGAGGTAATTATCTAAGATTCCTTATGCATAGATATAGCTATCCTATAAGTTTAAGCATCAAATTCCTTCACAATCTCTTCCTAAAATTCATGGAAGAAGAGGGTGAATAGTGTTTTTCAAGAACTTAAAATTTTGTTCTTGAGTTTTTGTTTAGATTAAGCTTTGGTAAGAACTTTCAAGGGTGATTCCAAGCTCCTTAGTTACTTCTACTCACCAAGGAAGGTATAATCTCATACCCTAGCCCTACTTTAGTATATTTAGAGCTTTTATGTTTGGTATGGTTCATGAGAAGCTTGATTATTGTGTATTTAGAGATGTGTTGGTTTTGTGATGTGTTTGGAGTTGTAAACCTTGTTGATTAGCTAAAGAACTTAAGTAAAGCTTTTAGTTCATGTTGGGAAGTAGTATAAAATTGGAAATATTGAGTTATTGGGGCTGTTGTAGCATTGTATGTATGGAGTTGGGTTGTATGGTTGAATTGAGGTTGATTGGTGGTTGATTTGGAGTAGGATAAAAATTGGTAATCGCGTAAACATAGCCGTCGTAATGTCCGATTTACTTTAGACTATTTTGTTCTTAACATCAGGACCCGAGAACTCACTGTTAGGTTTTGACCAATGCCATGATTAGATAGTTCATGTTACGAGCTTCGTTTTGATATGCGGTTCGTTTGAATCCGATGTACGGTTTAGGAGAAACGATCGTTTTAAGTAACGGCGTTTCACGAACGAACCATTACCCCTCGCCTTACTTTGAAAAATTAGTTAAAGACCTTAAATGACTAATTGTAGTATGAAACATTTATGTAAAGTTTATTAGGCAGTTGGTAAGGCACTCGCGAAAGAATCGCCTTAAAACTCTTAATGGTTAATTTATTAAAAATGGTGGAACCGAGGGTACTCGAGCGACTTAAGAGAATCGTTGAGCGCAAAGCGAGCGTTAGAGTCTAATTGGTTAGAGTATAGATTCATAAGCGACTTTGGTTTAATTCCAACTTATATGTTGTTTATAGGTTACCAGACTCGTCGCAAGCCATTTATCACCCCCAATCGCTCAGGCAAGTTTTCTACCCGTTATACTGTTGTTGTGATGTATATATGTACATGCATTATCTTGTGATAGATGCATGATGGTTAATTAGCAAATCTTGTGATATATTGGAGCATGCTGATATGGTATATATATATATATGCATGTCTGTTTCGTAATCTGGTTATCTATCTGTTGATTTCAATGCTTATAGTTGCATAATACCTATGCTAGAGATAAGCAGTAGTTGCGTATACCCTTAGTATAGGGGACCCAAAGGTGAACATTTTCTAAAACCGGGAGTCGATGTTCCCGAGTATATTATATATATATTTATATATATATATTGATATAGTTTTCAAAACAATTAATCGAATAAGGTTTATTCGATAACTTTATTTTAAATAATGAATATTATTTGAATATTCATTCGAGGACTTATGACTCTGTTTATTCTGCTTATTGAATATTATTTGAATATTCATTTGAGGACTTATGACTCCGATCATTTACTAATTAATATTCTTTATTTTATTAAAGAATAATGTTTCGATAATCAAACTTATTTTCGATTATTCAAATAAAGATAGTACTTTCGTATAAGTATATCTTTGGTTATTTAATATTCATTTCAATTATGAGTTTAAAACTTCTACTTCAAGTTATTTATATAAAGATTACTCTTTATGGGAATATTATTTAAATAATAATATTCAGATATTTTCTAATATATCGGGACTGATTTATTTCATTAAATCAGCATTACTCCAAACATTCTTAAAAATGTTTTCGCGTCTTCAAAATGATTTTAAAAGTTAGAGCGGATCCCAAAACTCATTTTTATATTTAAGATCTTCCTTTCAAAGGGGATTTAAATACTCGCTCAAAACCTGAGGGGTCCGGCTCTGTGGTGTATTTTATATTCGCAACGAGGTTGCTGTTTTGATAAATGAATTGATTACTTACCCAACGTTCGGGAAGTAAGTCCGTCTATTGAGTCGGCATAAGCAACATGGGCTCAGTGGGCGTCCATGAAAGTGTAAGTGGCTCAGTGGGAGTCCATCAAATGCGTAAGTGGCTGAGTGGCAGTCCAGCATAAGGTCCTATTGTGGCCAGGGTGATGACCAGTGGGGAATTCGTCCATCTACTAGTAGAAAAGGTTACTTATTGGTATCTTTGTCTGATCAGCAAGATATCGGGTTTATGCCAAAATTCTTTTCCTTTCGAAAATTCATTGGATGTTACAAACTCTGTTCATACTTTACATAACAGAGATTTCCAGGAAATGTATAAAAGATATATATGTGGATATATATATCGGGACTAAATAAAGTATCTCGTAACTTCATTTCATTCAATAATATATCAAAGATTGAATCTATTCAAGTCTTAACTTGTGGTCTCATCTATGGGATGACCTTTTGAAACCTATAATACTTTGAACAGTGGTAGTAGCTTTATAAAATGGTATAAGTATAGAGAAGTAATTGGTAACTTCATCTTCCTTTAAGCTTATATCCAGTAAGTATCTACCTTACACTTGATAAAGGTTTCCAGTAAGTTATCCATTTAGATGCATTATTGTTTACACTATATATTATCTTGCGAGCTGTAATGCTCACTCTTGCTTCATTTCTTCATCACACAACAACAGTTAGGAAAGATGGCCAGACTCAAGCAGACCCAGCGCAAGTGCGTGGGAAGCATCCCGCGTCTTTCCGTTGATGTTGTAGCTGCTATAGGTGCAGAGGTAGATCTATTGGTAGATCAGGCATTCTACTTTTGGGAACCAAATATTGTATAATTATAACTTGTGGCAGATAATGGCAAATAACTGTAAACTTATCAAGTAATCATTTTGGGTTGTAATAACTTTTAAATTGTGGATTCAAGGACTTGTACTTATTTCAATTTCATCTCTGAGACTATAACGGGTTGTGGTGTGTGTTAGTGTGGGGTCACAACATGAGGTTATTTATTATTAATTAAGTTAAGTGATATTGTGGAAAGAAAGACCGTAACGACCCGGATCCCCAACCCCGGATCTGGGGGTGTTACACTGTACGTTCTAGTCAAATGACACAAGAAGTGATATCGAACTAAGATAACCTAGTGATCAGTCGACGAGCGCAGCGAGGTTCCCAATCGAAGGGCCTGAACGTTGAAGTCGGATCCAGGATAGTCAAATAGTAAGCGATAAAGCCGAGTGTCCTGAATCGGTTCAAGGTCAATCAGAGATAGTTGTAACGCTCTGCAAGGTAAGTACCCTTGACCATTCTTTTATGGTTCAGTACGTATGAATAGCTAAATGTTTTATTTCATAATGGAACATAAATGTTTTAAGTTACGTATCCCCCTATAGTTATAAATCACTGTTTTCAAATTATTTTGGGGAGAAGTAACTTCGAAAGGTACCTATCTCGAATGAAATGATTTGCGAACTGGATTTTATACGTGTGCTGGTTAAATAAATGATTTTGAAAATGAGATAGGTACAAGTGTTTTGAAAACTGGATAAAACGGTCAGATATGGGATACATTGGGGCTAGAGTAGGCCTATTGAGGTAGCTTAAGAGGCTAATTCGGTTGCGCGCATTATATAACCGATTAGTCCAGCAGGTCAGAGACCTAGCTAGTCTCTGAGTTCCGGAACAGGTATATAGGATGGCAGTGAGAGCCGTCCAGTGTTGAAAGCCTGATTAGCTGTCTTCACATATCTGTAAGTATCTGATTTGGCTTTGTGATTCTCGTAACGGAACAAGTAAGTTATATAATGGATTTGGAAATGAAAATGGCTTGCTAGAATTAAACTCTGGTATTTATGCACAACACACGACAGTTGATTTTGTTTTACAGAGCATGCTAGTTTTGATATCCAGTTTATACCTGTTTTACATGTTTCTAACGAATTATGAATTCCGTTTCCATAACTGCTTTACCTTAAATCAATTTTTACTTGTTATTCATACTGCGGTACTGCTGAACAATTGATTGCTCACCCTTGTAGAATGTTTTATATATGAACTGCAGATGCCTAGGAGATTCTTTCGCGGTGGTCAGGGCACAGTTCCAGTTCTTTTTGCGTCAGGCTCCTCTGAGGTGGTTGGGTTGGCCTAAGGATGGTCTGTTGAGTTGCTGTATTAAGTTAGTTGCGTCAGCATGGTTTAATGTAAGTTGGTCTTGTAATAGTTGTAACCTAAATCATACTTGAACCTGGCAAAGATCTTGGTAAAGGGGTCGTAGTTATATCCTACTATCGAATCGTTTATCTTATGGTTGTTGTTGATGACGTCAACTCCTGACCCCGGGGTTGAGGCCGTCACACAGAGTTGAGAGCTGTGCAGTATCAGGACCTAGTGAACTGGATAGTGTTTGAGCTAAGTTCCATTGGTGGCAGTGGTAGTGGCTAGACCAGGTTTGCAGTAGAGAGATACAGAGCTCAGAGTTGACCCAGGAGTTCTGTAGTTGTTTACCTTGTATATGTACATTGTGTTGTGATAGTTTGTAGTAGGTGGGGCTGCTATGACAGCCAATTTTGGTGTGTATTCAGATGGTTTCTTTTCAGTTGGATTTTCTGTTGTACTAGTTGGATCCTGTTGGTTATTGTATTGTAGCTGCTTTATTTCATTGTTCAGTTTTTATACATTGTGCGTTGCTATTATTGTTGTTATTATTATTGTTTCTGTTGCTGGCATTTTTAGATTATAATCATTCACTCAGGCTGGATCCAATTAAACTGGGATGAGGATATTGTCTTAGTGGCAATGCTCTCCTGATGCATAAATATAAACTGCTTGGAGCAATCCATTTTCTTATATATGACTATTATGTTTCAGGAGATTAAAGAGAAACTCTCAACCCAATCATGGATCTACTGGGGATCCTTCCATGAGTGAATTGATGAATTTATTGCGTTAACAGTCTACACAGCTGGCCCAACAACGATAACAATTCCAGCAGCAGCAACAACAATTGCAGCAACAACAACAATAGCAACAGCAGCTCATACAACAACAGCAGCAAATCCAATAGCAGCAACTACAAATCCAGCAGCATTATGAGATGAGGGGGACCAATCAGGGTGTTAGTTTCAGTTCTTTTCAGGCAGTAAAGCCCCCAGAGTTTGAAGGAGAAGTAGATCCTGTTGCTGCCAGGATATGGTTAAAGGAGATGGAAAAGGCGTTTGCGCTCACCAAGGTGAGTGAGGATTTAAAGACGGATTATGCTAGTTATTTTCTGAGGAATGATTCAAATTATTGGTGGGAATCTACGCGAGCCCTAGAAGGAGAAGGTCCTGTTCCATGGGCCAGATTCACAGAATTGTTTTTGGAGAAATACTTTCCGGACTGTCTCCAGAGTCAAATGGAGATGGAATTTTTGGAATTGAAACAAGGAGATAGGAGTGTTACGGAGTATGAAGCAAAGTTTATGGAGTTAGCCCGTATAGCACCCGAGTATGTGAGCTCGAAAACTCAGAAAGTGAAGCGGTTTCAACAAGGGTTGAAGCCAAAAATAAGGAGTGGAGTTGTAGCTTTACAACTCAAGACATATACTTCGGTAGTTCAGGCTGCCCTAGTGATAGAAAGTGATCAGAGGTCAGCTGCAAAGGAGCAGGGTGAGAAGAAGAGCAAATTTGAAAGTGGACCTGCTAGGTCAGAATCAGGAATAGCAAGTCAGAAGTTCCAGCGTTGGTTTGGAAAGAGTAAGAATAAGAGGTTCAAGAGGCAGAATTTTCCCTAGGTTATACCCAGTACTACTTCAGTTAACTCTGCCCCGATGAGGGTTAGTAAGCCAGTAGTTGATTGTAAGACATGTGGGAAGAAGCACAGTGGATAGTGCCGAGAAAATATCAACTGTTTTAAGTGTGGACATAAAGGTCATTATTCCACGGAGTGTAAGTCTGAGATTCAAGGATTAACTTGTTTTAGTTGCGGCAAAGTGGGACACATAGCTAGGAATTGCAAGTCGGTGACCCAAGGTAATGTTGGAAGGAGCGTGTCCCAAGGACCAGCAACCAGTACTGCTAGAGCTAGGACTTTTAAGATGACCAAGAAGTCTTCAGTTCATGATTCTGATGTGGTTGCAAGTACGCTTTCTCTTAATTCCGTACCTATTAACGTTTTGTTTGATTCAGGAACGTCCAAATCTTTTATATCTGTGAATTGTGTGAATAAAATGCAATTGATGTTGGAAGACTTAGAGGAACCTTTGACCATAGAAGTGGCTAATAAGGATAAAGTACCCGTAAGTCAATTTTGTCCTAGATGTTCCCTAGAGATTTCAGGATATATGTTCCTAGTTGACTTAATACCTTTCGAGTTGGGAGACTTTGATATTATTTTAGGTATGGATTGGTTGACTCTATATAAGGTGAATATTGACTATAAGAAAAAGAGAGTTGTTATGTACACCCCGGATAATAAAAGGATCAGCTACCAAGGGCAGAGGCAGGATAAAAAGTTCCTTTCAGTAATGCAAGCAAAGAGATTGTTGCAGCAAGGATGTGAGGCGTATTTAGCTCATGTGGTGGATGCGAAGAAAGAGACCCCTACTTTGGATGAGATTCCTATAGTGAGAGAGTTCCCTGACGTTTTCCCAGAAGAGTTACCAGGGTTGCCACCTGATCGAGAGATAAAGTTCTCCATTGATTTGATACCCGGAGCTAAACCAGTTTCTAAGGCTCCATACAGGATGACCCCAATGGAAATGAAAGAATTGGCTAACCAACTTCAGGAATTATTGGATAAGGGAGTCATTCGACCTAGTGTTTCTCCGTGGGGTGCTCCAGTGCTATTTGTGAAGAAAATGGATGGAAGTATGAGATTGTGCATTAAGTACAGAGAGTTGAACAAGTTGACAATAAAGAATAAGTATCCTTTGCCACGCATCGATGATTTGTTTGATCAGCTTAAGTGAGCATGTTATTTCTCAAAGATTGGCTTAAGATCTGGCTACCACCAATTGAAGATAAAGCCTGAAGATATCCCCAAGACTGCATTCAGAACAAGGTATGGCCATTATGAGTTTCTGGTGATGTCGTTTGGATTGACTAATGCGCCAACAACTTTTATGGATCTAATGAATAGGGTGTATAAGGAGTATTTGGATAAGTTTGTTATTGTATTTATTGATGAAATCCTCATATATTCAAAGAATCCAGAAGATCACGCAACGCATTTATGGATTGCTCTTCAGAAGTTAAGAGAAAAGAAATTGTATGTAAATTTATCCAAGTGTGAGTTTTGGTTGGCCGAAGTACAGTTTCTTGGACATGTGGTGAGTAAGGAAGGTATCAAAGTAGACCCAGTAAAGATTGAAGGCATATCCAAGTGGGAGCAACCGAATACACCAACGGAAATAAGAAGTTTTCTTGGGTTAGCAGGATATTATCGAAGGTTTGTGAAAGATTTCTCGAAGATTGCATCCCCATAAACCAAGTTGACCAGAAAGAATGAAAAGTTCGTTTGGACGGAAAAGTGTGAAGAAAGTTTCCAGGAATTGAAACGGAGATTAGTGACGGCTCCAATATTAGCATTTCCAGATGAGACGGGAAACTTTGTGATCTATAGTGATGCTTCGTTGAAAGGATTGGGTTGTGTGCTAATGCAGCATGACAAAGTCATTGCTTATGCCTCCAGACAGTTAAAGCCTCACGAGCAGAAATATCTGGTTCATGACCTTGAGTTGGCGGCTATAGTATTTGCTATGAAGTTATGGCGTCACTACTTGTATGGAGAGAAATGCGATATTTATACAGATCATAAAAGCCTGAAGTACATGTTCACGCAGAAGGATTTGAACATGAGACAGAGAAGATGGTTGGAACTGATCAAAGACTACGATTGTTCGATTAATTATCATCCAGGTAAAGCCAATGTGGTGGCTGATGCCTTGAGTAGAAAAGAAAGGTTGAATATGATTAAGATTGCGGAAGAACTAGCACAAGATTTGGAAAGAATGGAGATTGAGGTTCGAGTACCTAGTGAAAATCAAGAGCAACTATATGAAGTTACTTTCCAGCCGACATTGATGGAAAAGATCAAAAGGTGTCAAGAAGGAGTTATGGAACAAGAGTCGAATACTTTGACGGTAGAAGAGTTGTGTACTCAAAAAGATAATCAAGGTTTGTATAGATTTTCATCCAGAGTTTGGATTCCTAATGTAACAGAATTGAAGAATGAAGTTTTACACGAAGCACATAACTCTAGGTTTTCTATCCACCCTGGTAGTACTAAGATGTACCGAGGCTTGAAGAGAAACTTTTGGTGGCCAGGAATGAAGAAGGATATTGCCAATTGGGTAAGTAAATGTCATGTGTGTCAAACGGTGAAAGCGGAACATCAACGGCCGAGTGGATTGTTGCAACCTTTGGAGATTCCCCAATGGAAATGGGAAGAGATTGCTATTGATTTTGTAGTGGGATTTCCAGAGACGAGAGCAAATCATGATGCTATTTGGGTAATCATTGACAGATTGACCAAGTCAGCGCATTTTGTAATAACCCCAATTTTTGGAATTTTTGAAACACGGATGAATAGAAACTTTTGTTGATGATGCTGATTAAGGAAAATTATCAGACCATGCTATATAGGAGTATTGTTATGGAAATTCTAAGATCGTATTAGTATTCCATAAAGTAAATAAGTGTATGTAAAGATCGTCAGAATCCAAATTCGAACACTTTGATTTTTCCCGAAAATCCACCAGATACCGAAAGAATTGAGTATAAGGTAACATGATTAAAAGGATTTAATTCAAGGATTATAAGAGAGGATCATAAAAGGAATATAAAATATTGAGAAAGGTTTAGGGGAACCCAAGTAATAAGATCCCGGGTATGATCCCTCAAACAATAAACGAGAACGAAAGTTAAGCGAACTGTAACACCCCCAAATCCGGGGTCGGGGATTCGGGTTGTCACGAGTTCCATTTCTCTTAATAACACCCAATCTTAATAAACAATCAACTACTCTGTACTGTGACCCCACAATAAACATACACACCACAAGTTATAGTCTCAGAGATGAATATCAAAAAAAATAACACGAGTCACTTCATTCCAAAATTATATGCCATTACACCTTAAAAGGGTTTCTGAATAGATTTACATTTCTTTGCCATTATTACAATTGATAAAGATACATAAGTCTGGTACATCAAAAGTTGAAAGCCTAGCCTATTGGTAGTTCCTACCTCAGCTACAGCGACATCAACGCCTATAGGAAACTGCGGAACATTTCCTATCCGCTCGCGAATTGGGAGCTTGGTCCTGTTCATCTTTTCTATCTGTTGTTGTGTGATGAAAGAAGAAAGCAAGGGCGAGCAACAAGCCCACCAAAATAATATGTATAATGATTAACTATATATGAGCATTCTCATAGTACTCATGAAAGTCTTGGTCAAGAAAAAATGAACCAAGCTGATATCTTAACGCGACCAAGTCGCAAAATATTCAGTAAATATGTATATATATACTTTTCAAAATCTTGGAAGTCCTCTTCCATGCATAATATACACAGAGTTCCAGTTTATAACTGTATAAAACTATCGTTGCAAGGTGATCTCATATATCTAACCTTGTCTCAACGTTTTTTGTAAAAATCTTTGTCATGCATAAGATAATCATTAACCAGATATAAGTTGAAAAGATGAAGTTACAAGATACTCCAATATACTTATATCTTTTCCGAATACTACTTGAACTACCACCGTTCAAGTTATAATTAGTTTCAAAAGTTCATCACATAGATGAGACTACAAGACAAGATTTGAATAGATTCAATCTTTGAATATTATTATAAATAATGAAGTTACGAGATACTTCATTAAGTCCCGATATATATATATACACCTATATATATACATTTCATACACTCCTTGAAAACCTCTGTTATGAAAATTATAAACAGAGTTGCAATATCCAATGAATTTGGAAAGGAGAAAACCTTGGCATAAACCTGATATCTTGCTGATCAGGAAAAGATACCTATAAGTAACCTTTTCTACTAGTAGACGGACGAATTCCCCACTGGTCATCACCCTAGTCGCAATAGGACCTTATGCTGGACTGCCACTCAACCACTTACGCATTTGATGGACTCCCACTGAGCCACTTACACTTTCATGGACGCCCACTGAGCCCATGTTGCTTATGCCGATTCAAATAGATGGACTTACTTCCCGAACGTTGGGTAAATAATCCATTCATTTACCAAAACCGCAACCTTGTTGCGAATATAAAATACACCACAGAGCCGGATCCCTCTGGTTTTGAGCGAGTATTTAAATCCTCTTTAAAAGGAAGATCTTAAATATATAAAAAATGAGTTTTGGGATCCGCTCTAACTTTTAAAAATCATTTTAAAGACTCGAAAACACTTTAAAGAGTGTTTGGAGTAATGCTGATTTAATAAAGTAAATCAGTCCCAATATATTAGAAAATATCTGAATATTATTATTTAAATAATATTCCCATAAAGAATAATCTTTATACAAATAATTGAAGTAGAAGTTGTAAAACTTATACTTGAAATGAGTATTAAATAACCAAAGATATACTTATACGAAAGTACTATCTTTATTTGAATAATCAAAAATAAGTTTGATTATCGACACCTTATTCTTTAATAAAATAAAGAAAATATTTCAGTAAATAATCGGAGTCATAGGTCCTCAAATGGATATTCAAATAATATTCATTAAATAATATAAACTGAGTCATAAATCCCCGAATGAATATTCAAATAATATTCAATTAATAAAATAAACTGAGTCATAAGCCCTCGAATGAATATTCGAAATAATATTCATTAAATAAAATAAAAGGAGTCATAAGCCCTCGAATGAATATTCGAAATAATATTCATTAAATAAAATAAAAGGAGTCATAAGCCCCCGAATGAATATTTGAAATAATATTCATTAAATAAAATAAAAGGAGTCATAAGCCCCCGAATGAATATTCGAAATAATATTCATTAAATAATATAAAGTTATCGAATAAACCTTATTCGATTAATAGTTTTGAAAACTACATCAATATATATATATATAAATATATATATAATATACTCGGGAACATCTACTCCCGGTTTTAGAAAAGGGTTCACCTTTGGGTCCCCTACACTCAGGGTATACGCAACTACTGCTTATCTCTAGCATAGGTATTATGCAACTAATAAGCATTTGAACCAACAGATATATAAATCAAGAATACGAAATAGGCATGCATATATATCATATCAACATGCTCCAATATATCGCAAGAATTTGCTAATAACAATCATGCACTTATCACAAGATAATGCATATACATATATACATCACAACAACGGTATAACGGGTAGAAAACTTGCCTGAGCGACTGGGGGTTATAAATGGCTTGGGACGAGTCTGGTAACCTATAAACAACATATAAGTTGGAATTAAACCAAAGTCACTTATAAATCTATACTTTAACCAATTTAGACTCTAACGCTCGCTTTGCGCTTAATGATTCTCTTAAGTCGCTCGAGTACCCTCGGCTCCACCATTTTTAATAAATTAACCATTATGAGTTTTAAGGCGATTCTTTCGCGAGTACCTTACCAACTTCTTAATCCACTTTACATAAATGTTTCATACCCCAATTAGTCATTTAAGGTCCTTAACCAAGGTTTCAAAGTAAGGCGAGGGGTAATGGTTCGGTCGCGAAACGCCATTAGTTAAAACAGTCATTTCTCCTAAACTGTACATCGGAATCAAACGAACTATATATCAAAACGAAGCTCGTAACATGAACTATCTAATCATGGCAATGGTCAAAACCTAACAGTGAGTTCACGGGTCCTGATTGTTAAGAATAAAACAGTCTTAAAGTAAATCAGACATTACGACGGCTATGTTTACGCGATTACCAAATTTTAAACTACTCCAATCAACCACAATCAACCACAAATCAACCCATAACCACCAATACCACCAAACTTCATCCAAACCTTACTTACTCAGTCCATAACCTCATGATTTTTCCAACTTATTCAATCTCAAACAAGAGCTACTAATTATACTTAAGGTTCATCAACCAACAACCAAGATTTATAACCCAAAATCATTATAATTCCATCCAAACTCTAAACATACAAGAATCATGCTCTCATGAACTATAACAAACAAAACCAAACCTAATACTCAAAGTAAAGTTAGGGTTTGGAGGGGTTATACCTTCCTTGGAGAGTGGAGAATCACTTAGGAAGCCTTAAATAACCACTAACTATCTTTACTAAGCTTGGATCTTGAAGAAAACATAAGAAAACACAAAATTAGTTTCTTGAAAACACTATTCACCAAGAACTTTGATGAATTGATTAGCTATGTTAAACATGGAATCTTGAGCTTAAACTTATGGCTCATCTTAGTTATGAATTATGGAAGCTAAAGAAACAAACCTCTTGAATTATGAAGGTGTGTAGCTTGATTTTTGAAATTTTCTCCTTTGCTTTTCATGAAAAAGCCGAGAGCAAAGAGTGGGGGAAGAAGAAAATGTTTTTGTTTTGGTTGCTTTTGATTTTTGTGTTTGTTTTTCTTGTTAATTAGGTTGTTACCATGGTAAATATTGTGTGGCTCACAATCATCCAACAGCACACTTGCTTGGTCATGCTTATGTCACCATGTGATGTCACCCTCCCTCCTTTGTCCTCTTCTCATTGGTTTGATGACATCATCCCCACTAATCTCTTTGATTAGCTTTTAATTATTTGGCTAATGACCGCTGATCTGTTATACGGTTCGCTTAACTTTCGTTTTCGTTTATCGTTTGAGGGATCATATCCGAGATCTTATTACTTGGGTTCCCTTAAACCTTTCTCAATATGTTATATTCCTTTTATGTTCCTCTCTTATAATCCTTGAATTTAAATCCTTTTAATCATGTTACCTTATACTCAATTCTTTCGGTATCTGGTGGATTTTTGGGAAAAATCAAAGTGTTCGAATTTGGATTCTGACGATCTTTACATACACTTATATACCATATAAAGTACTAATAAGATCTCAGAATAACAATAAAAGAACCCCTACAAAGTGTGGCATGAAAAGTTTTCTTATTCAGCATAATCTGCAAAATCATTATTCATAAGGGTTTCAAAAATTTCCAAAAATTTGGGTTATTGCACTCTCCCCTCCTTAAAAGGATTCCGTCCCGGAATCAAATAGAAAATGAGTAGGGATACTTTCTTAACATTGCACTTTCTAACTCTTACATAATTTTCCCACATTGTGGTTCTACCATCAAACTCTGACTAGTTTGATAACTCTTCTCCTAAGTATTGGTCCATTTTTGATCTATAACCCTTCCTGGTTGCTCCATGTAGGTTACGTCTGGTTGCATGTCTATGCGCTCATATGCCCCTATTTGTCTGGCATCCGAATTACACTTCCTTAACATTGATACGCGGAACACGTTATGAACTTGCTACATGTTCGGGGGTAGGGCTAGCTCGTATGCTAACTTCCCAATATGTTTTAGTATATCCAAGGGTCCGATAAATTGTGGACTTAGCTTTCCTTTCTTTCCGAATCTCATCAATCCTTTCCCAGGGTTTCCAAGGGGATACCTTTAAAAACACTAGGTTCCCTACTTCCTATTCTTTTTCCTTTCGTGTCAAATCAACATACTTCTTATATCCATCTTGGGCTACTACCAGCCGTCCTCTGATTAGATCTATTATATCCTTGGTCCTTTGGACTAATGCGGGTCCGAGCATCTTGCGCTCTACAACTTCATCCTAACATAAGGGAGATCGACATTATCTTCCCTCAAGAATCTCATAAGGCGATATCTCAATACTGACATATGATCTATTGTCGTAAGAAAACTCAATCCGTGTTAAGTGATCATTCCAAATTCTTTCAAGTCTATTGCACAGACTCTCATTATAGCTTTTAGCATTAGAGCTTTTACTTCTCAATACCCATTCTTTTCCAGTTCGTAATCGCTACTACCTTCCGTTCCTAATATTATACTGATTATACTTTTGCTCGTTAGCGTTCTATAACCTTTTTAATAATTGCGTGAACCTTAGTATCACGAACATGTTTCCATTCCGAATACCACCATAACTTTACTACTCCTTTTTCAGCTATTTCTATTTTCCAAAGTTTGATCAATCATATAGGAGTAAAGGAATTTGTTGAGAGATCACTATGCTCATGAACACTTATTTCATTACATAGTTAGTACAGAAGGTGGCCGTCCTTTAGTACTTGACAAGCAATTAAACAACATGTGGTATCCTACTAGGCTTCTATCACACAGATAGATAGTCATTCGACAATACCTCCCCTTCTGGAAGGGTTGTTCTTCTCAGCTTACATGAAATGAAAAGAAGAGAAAAGAACGAACTAAAGATAATTGTATATATAAAATATACTGCCACAAAATATCTGGCTTGGAATCTACCTCTGAACTATAGAGGTTTATCATAGGAGAACAAAACATTACGTATATATATCAACATCAAGTATTATAGCATCGTATTTCACATGCCTAAATATTTTTTCTATTCCATCCATCATTCTATGGACCCATGCTCTTCCTCGAGCTTATACACAATCACCTTTGAAACTCCCTCGATATCGAAAATCGAATCTGGGATCTCATTCTAGACATCATCGTTACTAGAATTCTATGCTTGCATCGCAACCTTCCTCGTATAGTAATACGACTCTCTATTGATAAGAAGGAATAAATATTCAATAGGTAAATAATCGACCTAGTTTTTCTATCAAAGATAACTTATACGTCAACACGACCCGATTAGTGGTACTCAATCTCAACATCCATTCCAATACAACTCTCACGATTGTAATCAGTTCATTACTCGAAGAATCATTGCTGCATTACTATGGTCCACCACTGACCTACTGTCGTCATTCGTTTTCCATGAAGTCTTAATAGCTAACCATACGGAGTCCATACCTGCCGTATCGGATTCTTCTGAGGAGGTAACATAATTATCATTCATGATTCATGAAGAACATTCTAGATCCTGATGTACATACATGACATGAAGCAGATAAAATTGCAGAAGAGTTTCAATCAAAGCAACGATAGCAGGTTAATACCATTCTTAATCATATGCCTTCGATAGAAGACTTAACTCAAAGGTTCATTTAGTCCTTTTGAAATATGGTTCTGGCTTATTCTCAAAATAGGACCTTCTAAGATAGATAGCCAGCTCATGGCGATTACACGAATTAAACCTTTACCCAACTATTATTACGGTTGAGTATTGCTCAGTCATCAGAAGGAATGCCAATCTTCTGAACCGTAATACAACCTTCCTGGCTTCAACCATCATCACTGTATTCCTCTCACACGAGCGCCTATAATTATCCTCTTACATGTAAAGTGTCGGCCACCTCTTTGGCCTTTCCTGATAGTAAAATTTCCTTACAATCAATGTCATTTTAACCACCTCCAACTAAATTTTCTACCTCATTTCAATCACTGCTTATGTGAAAATGCTTTTCTTAAGTCCTGGTGAGAAGGAAAAAAAAATAAATAAAAAAATCACCATTTTTTTCCATAAGTCATTGCCTTAGTCATTAGATGTGAACATTGCCACGACAGACTCTCGATCATACTTAGGACGTCTCTTATCTTGGGTCCTTCTTGTTTTCACCAATCTCGACCCTCATTGGGTCGATCTACACTTTCTTATGGTTCAACACGTGCCCCACCTGGCATTATTATAATTACGTCATATTTCCTTTATCAAAATTTATATTCTTGAGAATTTTGAATATTACCTTTCTCCTTGTAAAACCTCTAAGGTTATCCTTGATTCATTCCTCCTGTATTCCCTAGATACAGGGCATATCAAGATACCCTTTACTAATACTAGAACCATTATCTATATGTTTCTGAAAAAATTTTCTCCACTGATACTTAAAGGTCGTTATTACCTTAATCTTTTCCAATTCATACTGTCAAAACTCATACTATCCCTATTAAGGGTGAAATGCCAACCTTCATGCATTCCCCTATGGTTCATCTCAAGTTATCGAAGTTATATCCTTAATCCGACCTTTAAAAAGGTACTTGCATCCTTCCATGGATAAATCAAGTCATATATCCTTGATAGATTATCTTATTCATCATTCCCACCTCGATAGTCTATACCTAATTTCATAATAACATCCTTATTCAAATTGAGGTCAATCTATATGGCCTCCAAAAGATAACAATGGTCATCCGCTTTTCTTTCCTGATTTGGTAATGATAACATGGATGTTCTGGAAGATATTGGTCGTGTTCAACGTGAACCTCTTCTTAATAATTCCTTATTTACTTTTGTTGTTTATCTCAACAATCACCTCAATGTTGGGATATCTTTCATACCTGGCGTCTCCCTTTCTGGGTATCGACCACCGGTCTTACACTTCACATTCTTGAAGGTCACTTCCTTCATCCAATTTTCCTAATTTCTTACTTTCTTGTCTCCTCAGTCTATCTGCGTCTCATTATTTATCCTTCGAATTATCTCAAGGTTTCCTCGAATCCTTCCAACTTACAGGGGATAAAATATATGTATCTCTTATGCCTTCAACCATCAATTTTAACTTATGGTGAATCACCCTCATCCTGACGAATACATACTATTCTATTTCTATTGCTACGAGTCTTTAGGGTTTCCTCATATCCAACTCCCTTATCATACCTCAAACTCTATTGCCTTTATATTCCTTTCCACTTCAGTTTCTTTTTATTTTCCTTTCTCTTATCATTATTTCATGAACCAACACAACATAAGCATTGATTTCAAACATCCCGTCATTCTGGATTCGTGTCCTCAGAATGAATCTTGACAACTTTTACAACTTAGATTCATAATTCATCATACTCGTCTGCCTTTGTTCTGGCTCTAAAGCTTTTACACTATCTCCATAACCTTGGGAAGTACTTTCCTGAAAACAATTGACTGAACTTAAATCAGTTTATTATAATCTCTTGCTCCGTGCCTTCCTTGGCCTTTCACCAGCGGGTGGCCTCTCTCTTAGGAGGGTAAGTGATAAAAATAGTCTTTTGTGATTCGTCAATCATTTAGAATCTCAAATGATTCCTATATTTCCTCTAGCTAGGCTCTTGCCTCGACTGGGTCAGCTTGTTCCTTGGAACTCTGAGAGCTTAGCGACTTAAAGGTCCTGAAAGAATTTCTTACCACATTGTTTTCTCAGGGTGGTGGTTGGGGATAATAGTCTAAGTTCTGTCTAGAAAGGTCCATAAATTGTCGTATAGGAGTACCGTCTCGGTTCTCCTTTCCTTACTCGACTTCTGTTTCCTTAGTCTGAACGTTTCCTCCTCCTCCCCGTAATCGGGGTCATCCTTCATGTTTTAAATCCTCATTTTCCACTTCATTATGTTATGGGTTCTTTCTATCTTGATGGCGACCTCCCTGACTATCACGTTCAGGGTTTGCTCTAAATCTTATTCCTCAAACTATCTTTCATCTAAGATCTCATCTTTAAGCTCTTGAACATTTGGAACCCAAATTCTGTAGGAATACCTCATTATTCCCTTATCATCTTTCTCGGTATTAATCTCTTATCTATTTGTTGGCTCTCTGCCTTCATTCATCACTTTCTCTGGCACAATATGTTCTTTTCCAATAATTCGGGCTGTATTGCAATCTCAAACATCTTTTCGGTACCGGCCCCGGTTACCTTCACTTCTATTTCCATTTTCTCAAAATCTCTTATAAACTCTCCTAAAGACATTATCATCTTGAGTTTCTCCTTTTTACTAAGGGCATCAGCCACCACATTGGCTTTCCCCGAATGATAAAAAATCTCCCAATCAATATTCTTGATTAGCTCTAACCGCCTCCTCTGGCATATGTTGAGCTCTTTTTACGTGAAAATGCACTAGAGCACTTATGGCTTGTGTAAATCTCGCACTTCTCTCCATACAAGTAGTGCCTCGATTCTTTAGGGCAAAACTATTGCCATGAGCCCAAGCTCATGGGTGGGGATATCGAATTTTATATTCCCTTAATTGTCTTGACGCGTACATGATTACCTTGATGTGCTGTATAAGAAACACCTTAATTCCTTATGCGAAGCGTCACTACAGATCACAAAATCTCCTTTTCCATCCGGCAATGCCATCATAGGGGCCGTCACCAATCATTGCTTCAGTTCTTAAAAGCTGTTCTCGCATTTCTCTGTCCATTCGAACTTCTCAGTCTTATGAGTAAGCCGCGTTAAAGGGGCTACTATCTTTACAAACTTGAACGAACCTCTGGTAGTGACCGGCCAATCCTACCTCTGGTAGTCGCCCTAACCATGGCCATCAATTCCTCAGTGGTCCTTTATTTATTCTTGTCAGGATCCTTCACGGGATCTTTCTCAGCGATAATCCCTTCTAGGACAACATCCTCAACCGCTACATCCTCAATATGAACATCATCCGGTCCTGCATTAGGACACTCTATTGGATCCACAATCTGATCTCCAATAACTAATAAAACATCATCGCGTTGTTGCTCCTCAACCTCAGGGTTCGGAGTCCCGCTACCATCTACGATAACGAACTACGCTTCTATCACGATATTTATAAGGGTTCCCATAAGGGTTTTAACTGTCAGTACTACGTTAGGTAGTCCGACTATGAACTTGGCAAGAGTTCTTATTTTCTTAGTGAACTTATTATCTTAACGTCACATCATCTTTGAGGTTTATAACGCTTAGCTCTGATACCATTTCTGTAACACCCCCAAATCCGGGGTCGGGGATCCGGGTTGTCACGAGTTCCATTTCCCTTAATAACACCCAATCTTAATAAATAATCAACTACTCTATACTGTGACCCCACAATAAACACACACACACCACAAGTTATAGTCTCAGAGATGAATATCAAAAAAAATAACACGAGTCATTTCATTCCAAAATTATATGCCATTACACCTTAAAAGGTTTTCTGAATAGATTTACATTTCTTTGCCATTATTACAATTGATAAAGATACATAAGTCTGGTACATCAAAAGTTGAAAGCCTAGCCTATTGGTAGTTCCTACCTCAGCTACAACGACATCAACGCCTATAGGAAACTGCGGAACATTTCCTATCCGCTCGCGAATTGGGAGCTTGGTCCTGTTCATCTTTTCTATCTGTTGTTGTGTGATAAAAGAAGAAAGCAAGGGTGAGCAACAAGCCCACCAAAATAATATGTATAATGATTAACTATATATGAGCATTCTCATAGTACTCATGAAAGTCTTGGTCAAGAAGAAATGAACCAAGCTGATATCTTAACGCGACCAAGTCGCAAAATATTCAGTATATATGTATATATATACTTTTCAAAATCTTGGAAGTCCTCTTCCATGCATAATATACACAGAGTTCCAGTTTATAACTGTATAAAACTATCGTTGCAAGGTGATCTCATATATCTAACCTTGTCTCAACGTTTTTTTGTGAAAATCTTTGTCATGCATAAGATAATCATTAACCAGATATAAGTTGAAAAGATGAAGTTACAAGATACTCCAATATACTTATATCTTTTCCGAATACTACTTGAACTACCACCGTTCAAGTTATAATTAGTTTCAAAAGTTCATCACATAGATGAGACTACAAGACAAGATTTGAATAGATTCAATCTTTGAATATTATTATAAATAATGAAGTTACGAGATACTTCATTAAGTCCTGATATATATATACACCTATATATATACATTTCATACACTCCTTGAAAACCTCTGTTATGAAAATTATAAACAGAGTTGCAATATCCAATGAATTTGGAAAGGAGAAAACCTAGGCATAAACCTGATATCTTGCTGATCAGGAAAAGATACCAATAAGTAACCTTTTCTACTAGTAGACGGACGAATTCCACACTTGTCATCACCCTGGTCGCAATAGGACCTTATGCTGGACTGCCACTCAGCCACTTACGCATTGATGGACTCCCACTGAGCCACTTACACTTTCATGGATGACCACTGAGCCCATGTTGCTTATGCTGACTCAAATAGATGGACTTACTTCCCGAACGTTGGGTAAGTAATCAATTCATTTACCAAAACCGCAACCTTGTTGCGAATATAAAATACACCACAGAGCCGGATCCCTCTGGTTTTGAGCGAGTATTTAAATCCCCTTTAAAAGGAAGATCTTAAATATATAAAAAATGAGTTTTGGGATCCGCTCTAACTTTTAAAAATCATTTTAAAGACTCGAAAACACTTTAAAGAGTGTTTGGAGTAATGCTGATTTAATAAAGTAAATCAGTCCCAATATATTAGAAAATATCTGAATATTATTATTTAAATAATATTCCCATAAAGAATCATCTTTATACAAATAATTGAAGTAGAAGTTATAAAACTTATACTTGAAATGAGTATTAAATAACCAAAGATATACTTATACGAAAGTACTATCTTTATTTGAATAATCAAAAATAAGTTTGATTATCGACACCTTATTCTTTAATAAAATAAAGAAAATATTTCAGTAAATAATCGGAGTCATAGGTCCTCAAATGGATATTCAAATAATATTCATTAAATAATATAAACTGAGTCATAAGTCCCCGAATGAATATTCAAATAATATTCAATTAATAAAATAAACTGAGTCATAAGCCCTCGAATGAATATTCGAAATAATATTCATTAAATAAAATAAAAGGAGTCATAAGCCCTCGAATGAATATTCGAAATAATATTCATTAAATAAAATAAAAGGAGTCATAAGCCCCCGAATGAATATTTGAAATAATATTCATTAAATAAAATAAAAGGAGTCATAAGCCCCCGAATGAATATTCGAAATAATATTCATTAAATAATATAAAGTTATCGAATAAACCTTATTCGATTAATAGTTTTGAAAACTACATCAATATATATATATATAAATATATATATAATATACTCGGGAACATCTACTCCCGGTTTTAGAAAAGGGTTCACCTTTGGGTCCCCTACACTCAGGGTATACGCAACTACTGCTTATCTCTAGCATAGGTATTATGCAACTAATAAGCATTTGAACCAACAGATATATAAATCAAGAATACGAAACAGGCATGCATATATATCATATCAACATGCTCCAATATATCGCAAGAATTTGCTAATAACAATCATGCACTTATCACAAGATAATGCATATACATATATACATCACAACAACGGTATAACGGGTAGAAAACTTGCCTGAGCGACTGGGGGTTATAAATGTCTTGGGACGAGTCTGGTAACCTATAAACAACATATAAGTTGGAATTAAACCAAAGTCACTTATAAATCTATACTTTAACCAATTTAGACTCTAACGCTCGCTTTGCGCTTAATGATTCTCTTAAGTCGCTCGAGTACCCTCGGCTCCACCATTTTTAATAAATTAACCATTACGAGTTTTAAGGCGATTCTTTCGCGAGTACCTTACCAACTGCCTAATCCACTTTACATAAATGTTTTATACCCCAATTAGTCATTTAAGGTCCTTAACCAAGGTTTCAAAGTAAGGCGAGGGGTAATGGTTCGGTCGCGAAACGCCGTTACTTAAAACGGTCGTTTCTCCTAAACCGTACATCGGAATCAAACGAACTACATATCAAAACGAAGCTCGTAACATGAACTATCTAATCATGGCAATGGTCAAAACCTAACAGTGAGTTCACGGGTCCTGATTGTTAAGAATAAAACAGTCTTAAAGTAAATTGGACATTATGACGGCTATGTTTACGCGATTACCAAATTTTAAACTACTCCAATCAACCACAATCAACCACAAATCAACCCATAACCACCAATACCACCAAACTTCATCCAAACCTTACTTACTCAGTCCATAACCTCATGATTTTTCCAACTTATTCAATCTCAAACAAGAGCTACTAATTATACTTAAGCTTCATCAACCAAAAACCAAGATTTATAACCCAAAATCATTATAATTCCATCCAAACTCTAAACATACAAGAATCATGCTCTCATGAACTATAACAAACAAAACCAAACCTAATACTCAAAGTAAAGTTAGGGTTTGGAGGGGCTATACCTTCCTTGGAGAGTGGAGAATCACTTAGGAAGCCTTAAATAACCACTAACTATCTTTACTAAGCTTGGATCTTGAAGAAAACATAAGAAAACACAAAGTTAGTTTCTTGAAAACACTATTCACCAAGAACTTTGATGAATTGATTAGCTATGTTAAACATGGAATCTTGAGCTTAAACTTATGGCTCATCTTAGTTATGAATTATGGAAGCTAAAGAAACAAACCTCTTGAATTATGAAGGTGTGTAGCTTGATTTTTGAAATTTTCTCCTTTGCTTTTCATGGAAAAGCCGAGAGCAAAGAGTGGGGGAAGGAGAAAATGTTTTTGTTTTGGTTGCTTTTGATTTTTGTGTTTGTTTTGCTTGTTAATTAGGTTGTTACCATTGTAAATATTGTGTGGCTCACAATCATCCAACAACACACTTGCTTGGTCATGCTTATGTCACCATGTGATGTCAACCTCCCTCCTTTGTCCTCTTCTCATTGGTTTGATGACATCATCCCCACTAATCTCTTTGATTAGCTTTTAATTATTTGGCTAATGACCGCTGATCTGTTATACGGTTCGCTTAACTTTCGTTTTCGTTTATCGTTTGAGGGATCATATCCGAGATCTTATTACTTCGGTTCCCTTAAACCTTTCTCAATATTTTATATTCCTTTTATGTTCCTCTCTTATAATCCTTGAATTTAAATCCTTTTAATCATGTTACCTTATACTCAATTCTTTCGGTATCTGGTGGATTTTCGGGAAAAATCAAAGTGTTCGAATTTGGATTCTGACGATCTTTACATACACTTATATACCATATAGAGTACTAATAAGATCTCAGAATAACAATAAAAGAACTCCTACAAAGTGTGGCATGAAAAATTTTCTTATTCAGCATAATCTGCAAAATCACTATTCATAAGGGTTTCAAAAATTTCCAAAAATTGGGGTTATTACACGAACCGTATAACAGATCAGCGGTCATTAGCCAAGTAATTAGGGGTTAATCAAAGAGGTTAATGGACGATGATGTCATCACACCAACAAGAGGAAGACAAGTGTAACAAGATGACATAAGCAGATGACATAAGCATGACCAAAAAGGGAAGGAAGTGTTGGTTGATTATAAACCACATAGAATTCACCATGGTTAAAAGGTTAATTAATCAAAACAAAAACAAAACAACCAATCCAAGGCAAAACAAATCACAAAACACAAATTAGAAGTTGACTTTTGCTTTCCAAGAACAAAAGCTCTTGGCCAAAACCAGAGCAGCAATTTAAAACTACCATATCTCCTTCAATACTCACTCCAATAGTATGTTCTATAGCTCTTTGGAAAGGTATTGAGATGGCCTACAACTCTTGTTCACAAGTCTCGTCCAAATAAGCAAGGTAAGACCCTCGTTTTGACAGTTCTTTCAATCTGACTTTTAGAAACTTCAAAACCTAACTTTGTGTTCTTGATTTCTTTGGAAAGATCAAGCTTGTAGGAGGTTAGATTAAGGCTCCCTAAGGCTTCCTAGCAACTTAACACCTACCAAGAAAGGTATCAACTTCAAACCCGAGCTTTGATTTTATGATTCCATTAAGTTTTATTGAAGCATTGTTAGTATTAAGGCTTGATCTTTGATTATAAGTAGTTTTGGTGGATTTGTATTGGTTTTGAATATTGGGTCTTTGATTGGTTGGATAAATTGGTAAAATTTGGAGTTTGGGACTGAGTTTGTAGTATGATGGTTTAATATTGTTGTATTGGTGGTTGTGAGTGAATTGATGATAATTTAGAGTGTTAATTAAATTGGAAATCGCGTAAATATAAACGTCATAATGCCCGATTTTCCTTAACTGTTCTGTTCTTAACATCAGGACCCGTGAACTCACTGTTAGGTTTTGACCATTGCCATGATTAGATAGTTCATGTTAAGAGCTTCATTTTGGTATGTGGTTCGCTTGAATCCGATGTACGGTTTAGGAGAAACGACCATTTTAAGTAACGGCGTTTCGCGACCGAACCATTACCCCTCGCCTTACTTTGAAACCTTGGTTAAGGTCCTTAAATGACTAATTGGAGTATGAATAAATTATGTAAAGTGGATTAGGCAGTTGGTAGGGTACTCGCAAAAGAATCGCCTTAAAATTATTAATTGTTAATTTATTAAAAATGGTGGAGCCAAGGGTACTCGAACGACTTATGTGATTCGTTAAGCGTAGAAGTGACCATAAGCGAACGTTAAGGTTCAATTGGTTAAAGTCTAGTTTCTTAAGCGACCGGGGTTTAATTCCGACTTATGTTGTTGTTCATAGGTTATCGGACACACTCTAAGCTTAAGTCTATCCGGGAACACTCAGGCAAGTTTTCTACCCGTTATACTGTTGTTGTGATGTATATATGTATATGCATTATCTTGTGATAAGTGCATGATTGTTATTAGAAAATCTTGCGATATATTGGAGCATGTGATATGATATTTATGTGTATGCTTGTTTCATAATCTTGATATCTAATTGTTGATTCAATGCTTATAAGTTGCATAATAGCTATGCTAGAGATAAGCAGTAGTTGCGTATACCCTTAGTATAGGGGACCCAAAGGTGAACATATTGCTAAACCGGGAGTCGATGTTCCCGAGTATAATATATATATATATATATATATATAGTTTTCAAAATTATTAATCGAATAAGGTTTATTCGATAACTTTGTTTTAATTAATGAATATTAGTTTGAATATTCATTCGAGGACTTATGACTCCGTTTATTTTATTTAATGAATATTATTTTGAATATTCATTCGAGGACTTATGACTCCGTTGATTTTATTTAATAAATATTATTTTGAATATTCATTCGAGGACTTATGACTCCGCTTATTTATTAAATAATATTCTTTATTTTATTAAAGAATAATGTTTCGATAATCAAACTCATTTTCGATTATTCAAATAAAGATCGTACTTTCGTATAAGTATATCTTTGGTTATTTATTATTCATTTCAAGTATGAGTTTTAAAACTTTTACTTCAATTATTTTTATAAATATTATCCTTTATGAGAATATTATTTAAGTAATAATATTCAGAACCTAACTCAAAACCTAACTTTTTACAATCCAATCAATCAACCATCAAAACCTAACTTTTTACAATCCAAACTCAATGAATCAACATGTACTTAAAACATAACTCAAACTCAATCTTATAACTCAAGTAAATCAAAGGGTGGATGATGTTTATACCTTCTTTGAAACTTTTTAATACTTAATAAAGTCCCAATATCCTTGATGAAACCTTGGTCTAGCTTTAGGAGCCTTAAACTTCCATGAAAAATCAAGAAAACAAGTTAGTGATTTTCGGAGTTACTATTTACCCTCAACTTCAAACATTTTTCTAAAATTGAAAGTTTCATGGAAGGCATTAAAATTTGGTACATGACTTACCCATGATATGAAGGAGGTTTGGTAAATATTTGGTGACTTTTGAATCAGTATAATGTGAGTTTTGAATTTCTCTTTCCTCCTTGTTCTTAAAAATCAACATTGTGTTCTTGGAGAGAGAGAGAGAGTTACTTGGATTGGCTTCCTTTGGAAGTATTGGATGATATTTTTGATATGTATTACGTATGTATAAGGTGTGTTCAACAGGATGCTTTTAATTCAAGCCTAGGTCTTAGCTTGCACACCACACTTGACTAGGCATTTTAATTATAAAACATGAATTTTTATTTTAAGGGATGTTGTCTTTCATTTAATTCTTAATTTAATTATCTAGATTGGATAATTTATTTCTAATTAATTTTCATGGGATTTGCATGGCATTGGTTCGTTTATTTATTTGTTTACATATTCGCTTGGTCGTTTATTCGTTTTCGTAATAAATTTTCGTAACCGATTCGCAGGGTAAATTCTTTCTTATAAATCCTTTATGCTTTGAAACCTTGTACTTGGATTTTAATTTATAGAATTCTAAACCAGGAGGCTGATTGGCATATACTTCCTCCTCCAAATCTCCATTCGGAAATGCACTTTTGACATCCATTTGATAGACCTTAAAATTGGCATGTGCTGCATAGGCTAGGAAAATTATGATTGCTTTAAGTCTTGCAACAGGAGCAAAGGTCTCATCAAAATCTATTCCTTCTTATTGAAAGTAGCCCTTAACAACCAATATAGCTTTGTTCCGGACTACTATGCCATTTCATCCATCCTGTTTCTGAATACCCATTTGGTGTCAATTGGATTCTTTCCTTTAGGTTTGGGTACCAGCTTCCATGCCTTATTTCTTTCAAATTGGTTTAGCTCTTCCTGCATAGCTAAAACCCAATCAGGATCCAACAAAGCTTCTTCTACCTTCTTTGGCTCTTCCTGTGATAGAAAGTTGCTGTATAGACATTCTTCTTGAGTTAATTTTCTAGTTTGAACTCTTGAAGTTGCATCACAAATAATTAGTTCAAATAGGTGATCTCTAGTCCATTTCCTTTGTTGTGGTAGATTAGCTCTAGATGAAGAGAACTCATAGTTGTCTTGATGTGTGATAGAGTTTTGATTAGAAGAAAATCCCCGTGAGTTTGTGGATCTTTGACTTGAAGTTGGGGTCTTTTCTTTATGTGATCTATATTGACTTTCAACTCCTATTGATGGCTCAAAGGATGTTGAGTTTTGCCTTTCCATGGATGATGCAGTTTGTCTCTCAACAGATGATGCACTTTGTATTTTGACGGATGTGGAATTATGTGCTTCATTTGTTACTGACTTTTCTGCATTATCCTTAGAGATTATTTCTTGATCACTTTCATCATCACTATCACCACAGTTCATTTCAACATTGTCAAATTTGAGGCTTTAATGGAAACCTTCATCTTATCTTCTTATCATCAAACACAACATGTACAGATTTCATAACAATGTTGGTTCTTAGATTGTAGACTTTGTATGCTTTTCCAAATGCATACCCAACAAATATACCTTTATCTGCTTTGGCATCAAACTTTCCATACTGCTCAGTTTGATTCTTTAGAATATAATATTTACAGCCAAAGACATGAAGAAAGTTTAATGTTGGATTCCTGTTCTTGAATAATTGATAAGGAGTCATGCATTTTGCTTGATTAACCAAAGAAAGATTCTGAGTGTAGCATGCAGTATTTACAGCTTCTGCCCAAAAGTAAGTTGGTAACTTTGATTCTTCTAGGATTGCCCTTGCAGCTTCAATAAGAAGTCCATTTTGTTGTGGAGTCCTTGTTGCTGAAAACTCATGCATGATTCCATTTTCTTCACAAAACAAACTCATAACAGAATTCTTGAACTCAGTTCCATTGTTACTCCTGATTCTTCTAACTTTGAGATCAGGATGATTGTTGGCTTGCCTTATATGATTGATAATGATTTTACTAGCTTCATCTTTAGATTTGAGGAAATATCTCCAAGTGAACTTTGAAAAATCATCAACAATCACTAGGAAGTATCTTTTTTTTTGAGATTGACAACACATTGACCGGTCCAAACAAATCCATGTGCAGTAGTTGTAGTGGTTCTTCAATTATAGATTCAAGCTTCTTTTTGAATGATCCCTTGATTTGTTTTCTTATCTGACAGGCATCACACAATTTATCCTTTGAAAACTCAAATTGAGGAATGATTCTTACAAGATCTTTCCTGATTAGTTCATTCATAGTCTTGATGTGACGGACCCACATTACTAACTAGCAGAAATATGTATAATATTGATTAAAACTACAAATAGTTAGATATTAAAGCTACAAGCCTTAACCACAATCCCCGGATTCACAGGAATGAGTATGAACAAGATCTAACATCTTTTAATATTACAGACCAAAATATCTTATGTCAAATTACTACCAAGTTTTAAACCCAAAGTTTATAAACATTAGGGACTACTAGTTCCCTACCTGCTCCAACATCTGACGGTAGGCATACCCCGAGGACCCATATGTCTTACGCGCAGTTTGCTTGAAATGAACCATCTTCGGATTTCACTGAAGGGATAACATCAATAACAGTATTAATGAGCAAAACGCTCAGCAAGTGAATAACATTGTATAACAATTCATCATAAGCTCAATAAAACAATAACAAAAGGTAAATCATCATTATGAAATCTCAAATAAAAGTTCAAGACTTTAATAAATGAATGGAATTGGAAATCCGCACGGCGCTATGAGCAATAAGGGGTGATCAGCCCACATAAAGCTTCGAACCACATAACAAGTGATTCACAACTATTGAAGATCCTCGACACACATTGCCCATATAAAACCATCAGGCTCCCCACTACTGAGGTTTTTAAAATTATAACAGTGACTAGCGCCTCAGTCTTATTAGAAAATACCATCCAATTCCTTTTATCAATTCATTTTAATTCAAAGGGTAATTGATCAAGGACAAGATAACAAGTGTATGTATTGTCGAGGTTCAAGTGACAGGTTGTCTAAAATAAGGGAATGTTATTAAGATCAGGGTTCCAAAAATAAATAATTCAAATTTATGAGGGGTTTAGGATTCACTTGATATATTAAGGGACTATTGTAGGGTATTCATGTGGGTATGATGTGACGACCGAGAATTTTGCGACAATAAAGTATGTTTTATGTGATGTGATTATAATTATGTGATTAAGTATTGATTAATTGTCTTTTCTGTATATAGGATCATAAATAAAAGTGTTCCAATTTAAAGAGTCAGCTTAGGAGTTAAGATGTGTTGTCGGGCCATCAGGTAGAACGGAACCCGTCCTAATAAGGAGTTAAAGAATATAAAATGTGAATTATGTGTGATTGAATGAAATGAATGTGTAAATAAAGTATTTCGTCCTCATGACGTGTCGGTCGATAATGATAATGAGAAGCGTAATCGAAACGCTGAGTGTCGGGCCGTCAGGCTGAACGTGACCCGGTACGCGTAGGAAAGGATAAAGATTAAAGAAGGACAAATTCTATGATCAGACCTGAGTCGTTATGTGATCGTATATATGTGATTGCTTGTCTGTGTGCATGACTATGTGCTCTCTGACATTTTTATGAATTCAAAGAAATTGGTTGATTTAAATAAAGGTTTATTTAACCTTTGCGCATTTTTATAAAATCATCTGAGTAAGATAACTGCATGAGATTTATTCTTTTATCCTCGTAATAATCCTGTAGACTTTGTAAAAATGATGGACGGATTTATTTGGTGATCGTTGCATTTTAAATTGATTTTTATGTGATAAAGTGTTATTATAAGCACGAACTTGCGAAAATCATATAAAATCAACCGTTCGCTCAAAAATCTATTATGAGTAATGGTTGAAAAGCTAATTTCGAGATCTATGTTTTAAAATCGTCAATCACTATAATTTCCAACTTTCTGAGAGAGATGTATTTATTTTTCCACCTATAACCTATGGGAGTAAAAAGAGACAGGAAAATCAATTTATAAAGGGAATTAGTAATGTACTAAATTGCCCTTGTCCTTGATTGTGTATAAACTCATCCTCCCCCTTTTCTTTTCTTTTTCCCGAGCACCCCATTCTCTCTTCTCTCTTTCTTTCTCACTCTCTCTCGGCTACTCTCTCTCTCGACTTTTTTTTTCTCTCTTGGTATACTACTTGTTTCTTTGATAACTCTCACCAATCCTTCTCAAAATCTCTTATTAAACACATATAAGTGGTTATTGGAGTAAGCAAGTGTAAATATCTTCTTGCATGCAAGCTCGATGTGTGTGTGTGTGTTCATGCTTGATGCATGTGTACGTATGTATATATGATCTAATATGTGCTTAAGGAGGTGATTTAATGATTGAAAAATGATTTTCAAAGCTAAATGAGTCTTGCATGTGCCTTGTATGTGCATAAATCGGAGGTTTCAAGGTTGGAAACCCCGAAATGGGACCACCGAGAAACCACCGCCATCGGTGATGAACTCCAGTGAACCGGTGGTGAGTTGTGATGTTAAAAAACTGAACTCTAATACAACAAAACTTGATTTTGGTGTTTGCATGCTTGGATTGTTTAAATTTCAAAAAAAAGGGGTTTTGATTTCTAAAAGTTAAGTTGATAATTGCTTATTAGGAATGAGTTGTTGATTTGATTTTGATTATAGGTTGATTTGTGATTTCAGGATTAAAGAAAATCATTTGTATGTGTTGTGTTTTTGAAAAACCTGAATGGGATCTTGGTTATTAAAAGATCAAAAATGATTGTTAGTAATGATCATGACTTGTTGATGTTCATTCTTCGAAATTAGTGAAGTTTGAATGATAAAATTACTTAATGTTTGCATGTACCAAAAAGGGTTATGTTCTTTTATGATTTAAGTATGTTAATTGATAGCAATGATTCTATGATAATTGGACTTGTATGTTTGATTGGATGCAAAATTTGGGAATGCATGGTGAAGGTTTTGGTACGACCTTGTGCTAATAAAAAAGGAGAATTGATTTTGTGACTTGATTTTGGTATAATTAAGGTTTAACTAGAAAGTAATAAGATTGCATGTTGATTTAAAAGAGGAATTGTTAATGCATATTTTGGTTTGATTGTGATCGTGGTTAAGGCCGAATAGGGCAAAGAAATTCAAAGTCAAAAATCTGATTTTTGGTAAATGATAGAATGATTGAGTGTTTATGTGTGAAAACCTTTGAATTTTTCTTGTTGGATTGTTGTTTTGGTTCGAATTATGGATAAAAGAAAAAGGGAATTGAGTTAATGTTAAAAGCTATAAGTGCTAGCTGTGAATGTCATTGTGTGTTTGTACGAGTTATAAATATTTGATTTGGGAAATAGTCAAGGTTTAGCGAGTATATGTAAAGTGATAAAAGGTTAAGAGTAAAGTTATATGTCGTATGATGTGCTATGTGCTTATGTGTATAAGCTGTATTCATATACTCGGGTCAAGGATATAATCGAGTTATCGTATTGAGTGATCGTTCCGAGAACGAGAGTTGAGAACTGATTAAGATTTTGGTTTTTATTGTAGATTCGGAGCGTGAGGTCATTCAGGCTAGGAAAGGAAATGGTATACTAGGTGGTAGTAGTTCAACCTTCAGGAAAGCATATTCAGGCAAGTAACTCTGATTACTTGTGTAAATTATTATAATGAGAATGTTGTTCATACCATGTAGAGTATTGAACTGTTTAATTAGTGAAACCCTGATATTGATTTGAGATACCCTGCCTTTGATCTTGATAAACTGTTATTGATAAGCTTACTGATTCAACCCTTTTGAAGCCTGTTCTTTCTGTTCAAGTTACTTATTAATCCATGAATTGTATTGAACCCTATAATTATCCTTGCAAACCCTATTTAATGATACCTTATTTCCTGATCACCCTATTGATCCCTAAACAGATGTTGATCCTTCTAACTTAAGTACCTTCTTATACTTGATACAGAATCCTTAAGAATTGTTTCTTGCTTATCCTTGAATCACTCCCTGAACTTTGTTTTTCTTAAAATTTGACTTAAGAATGAGTTTCGACACGAAAGATTCTGAATGATTTCATATTCTAGGTAATGATAAAATGGATTTTGGAAAACCTATTTGTTTTTCCAACTGAAGGTTTTCCAAATGGATTCCTGATGGATTGGATTGGGACGTAAGAGGCTAGTGGGACTAGTCCTGTCATTGTAAGAGGCTAGCGGGGCTAGTCCAACATAAGGCTGAAATTATGCCGATTGGTACCTTAAAGACTGGATGAAGGTCGGTACGGGCTGATCACCCGTATTATAATGAAATGGAAAGATAAAGTGATCCAATCAAGGGTTCTGTTGTGCATATATTGTGTACTTGATGATTTCACAAACAAAACACCTAAGTAGATTTTACTTAGTGAAATAATGTAGCACTTGACGGATAAGAATTTTAGTCCCGACGGATAAATCTTTATAGTCCCGACGGATAATGATTTATTATCCATCGAGTGAGTAGCTTATGTAATAATGAGTCTGTAGCACATTTCTGCATATACCTTTGTATAGATTCTGTAGTAGCATATAAGTCATGTTGACTTTAACTAGATATGCAGAATAGGTTGATTAATTGTACATAGATGATGTCTTGTAATTCTGCATAAGTGAAATGAAGTCAAGTGCCTGATTGCTACCCGACGGATAATCTACAAAGCACCCGACGGATGATCAACAATCCAATGGATGATCATTAACTCGACGGATGATCATGAATCTAACAGATAAAGAATTCAAACATCAGTTGACAGTGACAACTAGTCACATGCGTCGAGATGTATGCAAACGGAATGAGGAAGCCTATTAACTAGGTAATAGAGAACAAAGTAGCAAAGCATAAAAACTGATAGTTTTTATAATGATTCTATCTTTTGACTTTGCAATCTTGGTAATATATAAACCAAGAAGTAGAAAATAGAAACTAGGATCTGAGATACAAAAAGTGAGAAACATTTGTAAGCAGAATTATTAGCATTTCTCTGTATTCTCAATAGTTCAAATTTGTAAGCAGTTGTGAGCATTCTTGCGCACAGAGTTCGCTCGATATAATATATATCTCTGGTGGAATTGTTTAAATCCATCAGAAAGTTTTTAAAGACTCTTGTTTTTAATTACTTATGTTTTGATTCACTTAAGTTTTTATTCCGCATTGTGCTAATCAAAACACTTATATTTGTATTCGAGTTTGAACATTTTTACTTTAAAAAAAAGGTTCAAGAATTCCATTCAACTCCCCTTCTGTAATTCTTGCTATATTGTTAAGGGACTAAAAATTGGTATCAGAGCGAGCTCTTAACTTATAAAGAGTTTAAAGATCAAAACAATTCAACAAGATGAACAAGAAGGATGTTGGAGTCAAGATTCCTTTTCTAGGATAAAGATAATTACCATCATTGGAAGGTAAAGATGCATCTTCATATGCTTTCTCAAGATGAGGCCTATGTGGACTGCATAGAAAGAGGCCCTCATGTTCCAATGAGAGCTGTGATAGGAAACGAGCCATCAGTCCCCAAGCCAAAGCATGAATGGTCCGATCCTGATATTGAACAAGTCAGGAAGGATAAAAAGGCCATGAATATTCTGTTTAATGGAGTTGATGCATACATGTTTGACAATATTATCAACTGCAAAACTGCTAAGGAAGGCTGGGATACTATACAGATAATCTGTGATGGCACTGAGCAAGTTAGAGAAAATAAGATGCAGCTCTTGATTCAGCAATATGAGCATTTTCACAATGAGGAAAGTGAGTCTCTCACTGACATTTTTAGTAGGTTTCAAAAACTACTAAATGCTCTTAAGTTGCATGGAAGAGTCTATCAGACTAAAAACTCTAATATGAAATTCCTTAGATCTCTTCCAAAGGAATGGAAACCAATGACAGTCTCATTAAGAAACTCACAAGATTATAATTAGTTTACTTTGGAGAGACTGTATGGCATCCTGAAAACCTATGAGCTTGAAATAGAGCAGGATGAAAGGATGGAGAGAGGAAAGAAGAAAGGAGGATCCATTACACTAGTTGCTGAGTTGGAAAAGGAGAAGAAAGTGAAGATGGAAGTTGTTGAGTCAACTTCAAAGGTCTGTGAGAACAAGGGCAAGGGGCTTGCAGTAGAAAGTGAAGATTCATTGAGCCAAGATGACATGGAGGACATTGATGAGCACCTAGCATTTCTTTCCAGGAGATTTTCCAAGCTCAAGTAAGAAGAACTTTGGAGCAGCCAAGCCAAATAGAAACATGGTGGATAAGTCAAAATTCAAATGTTTCAAATATGGCTTGGCAGGGCATTTTGCCAATGAGTGTAGAAAGTCAGATTCCAGTAAGAAAAAGTTTGAGTTGTGGATTATAAGCAAAAATACTTTGATCTACTCAAACAAAAGGAAAGGGATTTTATTACACACAAAAATGACTGGGCAGCAGATGGTCTGGATGAAGATGAAGATGTCAGCTAAGTCAATCTAGCCCTAATGGCCAAGTCTGATAAGATAGAGACAAGTTCCTCAAGCAATCAGGTAATTACTACAAACCTTGCATATTTATCTAAAGCGGAGTATAATGATGGCATAAGTGACATGTCTACAGAATTATATCATTTGCGTGTTACACTTAAGTCTCTTACTAAAGAAAATGCTAAAATCAAAGAAAACAATTTGTTTTTAAGTGAGAGGAATAATGTGCTTGAGTCTCAGTTTATTGATTTTGAGAAATTAAGAATTGAGTGTAAGATTGCCAAGGAGGAATTAACCGAGTCCTTAAAAAAAGGAAGAGATTTTAAAGAAGCAGCTCGAGCGTGAACAAGAGGTGATTAAAGCATGGAAAACATCCAGGGATGTCCATGCTCAAATCACCAAAGTTCAAGGAATTGAGTCTTTCTGTGATGAAGCCTGAAAAAAGAACAAAGAGAAACTATAACCTAATTTGGCAGATGGACTGCTAACAGATGTAGACTCGACGGATGATGAGGACTATCCGTCGGATAACAAAAAGTATTATCCGTCGAATGATGAAAATCCTCATCCGTCGGCTGTGAGCAAGCCCATTAGCAAAGGTAAACTAATTAAGCTGAATGAGAAGTATGGGTCTGTTTCTAAGAATTTTGTTTCAGGAGAGTCAAGTCAAGTTAAGAAAGGGAAAAAGGCTAATGTTGGTCACATGACTATCAAACAATTAAGTGACAGACTTGAGAAAATTGTGGTAAAAACAGAGACTAAAAGGAAAAACAATAGGAATGGTAAAGTAGGGATTAACAAACACAATAACTACACACCTGATAAATATGCTCCTAGAAAAATCTGTGTCAAGTGTGGTAGTGTAAATCATTTATCTGTTAATTGAAAATATGCCATGCCTACTCCCATGTATGTTCAGTCTATATTTCCTAACATGAATGCCATGCCTCCCATGCCTGTTAATGCTATGCCTACACAGAACATGAATGCACAGTTTGCTAATATGCCATTTGCACCTAATCCTTATTATGCTGCATATAGTATGCCACAAATGCCATTTAGCATGCCTTACTGGAAAAACATATTTACACTAAGCATGCCATTTCCTGTTAGTCATAATATGCATGATAATTCTGTTGCAATGAATGGTTTCAAAGGTCCAACCCAAATGACTAAGGATGAATCTGAAATTCCTAAGTCAAATGAGATAAGACCTAAGAAACAGAAAAAGAAAGCTAACAAGGCAGGACCCAAGGAAACTTGGGTACCAAAATCAACTTGATTTGATTTTGATGTGTGTAGTTAAACAGAAAGAATCTTTGGTACTTGGATACTGGTTGTTCAAGACACATGACTGGTGATTCTACCCTGCTCACAGAGTTCAAGGAGAGAGCTGGTGTGGCGCCCTCCAAACCCGGGTCAGAAGTTTGGGGTCCAAAACACATATACAATATATAAGCCTGTATATGAAATATTATTTGCAATGACCCTGCTTTACATAACCACGGACCGCAACATGTTAAAGTATAAAAACAAGCCACAACCTTAATTTTTATTACAACGTACCAAATCCCAACTAATGTAACTTACACCTGAAAATAAAATTATTCTTACAATCTTATTATCTCACTACCATATGAAGCTTCTGCTAGCTCGATCCAAATGAAACTGGAATCCTAGCTCGCACTTTGGACTGAGCAACTTCACTATCATCCATATCTTTCTTAACTGTAAAATATATAAAAAGATTCGCAAGAGTGAGCTAACTAGCTCAACAAGTCACAATAGCAATAACTGAGGTTAAACAATGATCAAAAGAGATGATTCAAAGGAATCAAGTTTCTTGTTAAGCAACCAATAGAATTGGATATTCATTTTAAGTTTTTAAAACCAAGGTTAGGCTGTTGATAAGTCACGCACTAACCCCGAGCAAAGCACACATAACTGCTCTAACTACTGGATCTAAGGCACCCATTGGCCTAACTTGACCATTGATATGGTCTGACCACGAATCTGGTCCACATAAAGAAAACTATCCAATTCTAAAGTAGTTCAATATGATAAACATTATAATTCAATGAAACTGGATCATAATCAATAACAATAAAACATTTGTATAAGAGCATGGTCGAAATTCATGGGTACCACAAGGGTATGTCAGAGTATATGAAGGAAATGGCCTTCAGCCTGTAGGAGAATCGGGTATCAGATGAACAATGTTTTTACAAGGTTTTAGTTCTGTGATGTCACAAGGTATGGTTAAGTATAAAAGTTTATATATGTTTAAACAATTCTCTTCTGGCGTTTGGTATATGATGGGTATATATTTGTGGAGTAGTATCGTATTTGTGTGGTTTAGTATCTGGTAAATCAACAAGAAATGGTTCACAAAGAATAAGGCTTACGGTTTAAAGATCAAATGATGTGGCTCAGGTTCAAGACTGAAGGATTCAAAGCATTTACAATATAAAACAGAGCTATTTTGAATACTTAACAATATGTTACGAGAAAATTTAGAAATATTTGCATTATATCTCAAAAAAAGTTTAGAAATACTTGCCTTACAGGGCTTTACAACTATTACTGATTAATTCTGAGCCGACTCTGTCGCTCAGGATTTAACATCCAATCACTAGATCCCAGTGGATTCGACTTTGATACTCAAGTTTTTCTGTAAAAACTCTATTGAGCTCGTTGACTGACTACTAGGTCATCTCTAGTCCATCGTCCACTTCCAGGTTCCCGATTATAACCTACAGGGTCGAAATACCCTACGTTGTACGTCTTGGTATGCTTGACATATCCTTGATACTAATTCTTACCCAACGACATTCAAACCCGACTCGTAATTATGAATATTATAATAACACACGCAACAAATAGGGTTCACAATCTCAAAGATCGGTTCGGTGTTCGTTTTCGGAAAATATATATATACTCTTTATTTTACGAAATCAGGGTTATCGATTTGGCAAAATATTTCATTACATCGTACAACCAAGTTTCATTTATAAAATATACACATATACATATAGTCACTCGACGACGTCCCGATAATCATTGGATACGTTCCCATATTTACATAATTCAGTTTCCCGGAAATCGGGGAGCGTCTCCTTTGTTTATCGAACTACCCGTCGAAACATCAATCGACATCAAATCTCAAACACAACAATTGCAATAATTATCCAATCACTGCTTCAAACCAACAATATCAATCAAAATCCACACATTTTCAAATTCCAACTCACTCACAATTATTAATTATTACTCGTATTTTATTTTCATTTATTTATTTTCAAAATAATAGGACTCAGAATAATTCATCACGGTCTACCATCAGCTCACCGATGTTCATCGCTGACGGCGGCGGAATAAGTCGGTGCCCGAATAATTCAGGTGTCCAGGCCGATTCCACCGATTATTCAATAATTTTGCACCGAATAATTATCTAATTTCACGAAGCCAATCAATAATTCCTGCAGAAAACCAACAATTTAAATAATTAAATAATTCCCACACAGGAGCGTGCGTTGCACGCATAACACACCCAGTAACCGGAACCACAGCAACAGTCGGCAACAAGCCGGAAAAACACAAGCACAGAACACAATCTCCCACACAAACGAATTAAACGCATGTTATACACACAATAGACAGCGTATATACATATGATTAATACATATACCAGCAGCACACACATATACACGCCGGAAAGATCAGCACATGGCGGCAATTACCATCGGGAAACAAAAGAAAACGGAACCACGAACACAGAGAATAAGGAGGAAGGAAATGAAACAGAGAGGAAGAGATAAGAGAGGAGAGAGACGCGTGAGAGATTGAGAGAGATGAGAGGAGAGTAGAGAGATTAGATTAGATTAGGAAAAATTAAAGTGTAAAATTGATATTAGGAGTTGCAGCTACCTCACAAAACCATTGACACGTATCAACATATAAAGCCACAGCTAAACACGTGTCTTGGTTTCATTTCTTTTCTGGTTTGATCCCGTTTTTGCAATTTAACGAACCATTGCGCGAATAAAATTAATCCCGAAAAATTCCAAATTAATTTTAAAATATCACAAATAATTCAAAGTTACTAAAAAGAAATTTTCCATAATTTTAAAAGTATATTTGAAAGGTAACTCGTACCCGTATTTATTAATTAACGATCCGAGCTACACTTAAAACAAATTCAGAAAATTACGAAAATAGTCTTAAAATACTACAAATATCCCGAAGTTTATAAAAACATGAATTTCGTAATTTTAAAATAATTTCTGAAACGTAATTTATACCCACTTTTAACAAATAAACGAATCAACGCGCAGGTGAAATAAATCCCGAAAATTTCCGAAAAAATCTTAATATTCTCGAAATATTCCAAACTGAAATAAATATGAGTTTCATAATTTTTGAAGAACTCTGGAATTAAATATAGATTTTACAAATAAATGTAATCAGAAAATCATACAGGGTTAAATAATTGATAAAATATTGATTTCTAAATTTTGTAAAATCCCAAGAATAATTATTGAAATTATAAAATCATAAAACTAATTTTAGAGACAATCCAAATATTTACGGATTTAAAATTGTAATAAAAATCACCTTTAAAAATAAACAGAATAATATAACTCAGTTTTTAACTACACATTCCAATCTTTTACACCAATAAATCTCAGACAAATGGTATATATCGACGCACTGCTACCAAAACCAAAACCTATATTTTATTTAATTAATACTTCCATAATTACATATTTAAATAATTTAGAAATACACGAGTCGTTATATCCTTCCCCCCTTGAAAAGATTCTGTCCTCAGAATCAGGTCTAACTAAAATAAGTGAAGATATTTGTCAAGCATATCTGACTCTAGTTTCCAAGTAGACTCTTCCACTCGAGGATTCAAATGTACTCACTATAGATATACATTCATTTATAAGGACTTGCCTTTAACGATCAAGAATTTGGATTGATCACTATATACAGGATAAATTTGGACAAGAGCCCCTTTGGCTCCTAATCCATTACTTAATTCGAATCAAATACTTATCGTCTTAACCCTGACACACATACTACATTATATGTATATACTGTTATAACGATAATATCAACTCATAAACAACTCTATCTATATTTATCAATACCTCGAATGGTTCACTAATTTAGGACTTAACCTGTCCCTTCTTCTCAAACTCATCCATTCTCTTTCAAGGTGAAACTTGTACTAACACTACTGGTCCTATTTCTATACTCATATGTTTTCAAGATACCATTTCGCCTTCTTTCTTTATCTACTCCGAGCTGCTACAATCAATATCACTACGCTCTTGGTGTGCCGATTTAACTTAGAATTTGACAACTTTCTTTCTCTCACTTTATCTTAATAAAAATGGGGACCTACACCCGCGTTCACATAAAGCTTGGTAAAATGGCATTACAAAGCTGACATCGCTGATAAATGATCATTTCAGTATTTCCTTAAAACTCAACCTCTCAACATATCTTACATTTCCTGAATCACTTCCGTACTTTGACTCTCCGTTGAAGGATGATAGGCGGTGCTCGTTTTCAACTTGGTTTCCAAACATTTAAACATCTCTTACTATTTTCCATCTGTTAAGGCTGAAAAGTAATCTCATAGATTCACGTATTATCACCTTTAAGTATTTTGAATTTGGATTCCACTCTTTTCAATTCATTTATTAACTCCTCGGTGGTCTTGATTACATCCAATCCCATCTGTCGGCATAAGGCATCTGTTATCATACGGCTTTGCTTAAGTTATTAATGGATTAATTCAGAATTTTTTGTTAACCTTAGTCAAAATTTCATTCTTGAAGACTCAACGTATAGTTGCTTTTCTTCTGATCTTTGGAGAAAAATCCTTAGGCATTCCATGCAGGCTTTCTTATTCTTTGAGTAACTGAGGATGTTATCAATAAATACAGTTTGCTTATCTAAGTACTCCTTATACAACATGATCCTTAATTCCTTATAATCATCTGATACACTTGTTATTTCACATATTATCACCAGAGCTTGTAATGCTTTTAACTCACTTTAATGGTAATCTCTGATATGTTCTCAGGTCGGATCTTAAGTTAATTCCCGAGATATAACATACTTCTTGAATTAGGTCTCGTAAGTAGTCAATTCTTTACAGGGTCTCACTTCTTCTTATTCGTTGTTTTGTTAAACTCCCGATAATCAGTACATACTTTTATACTTTCATTTCTTTTTCTCCCTTAACATCACTGGTATACTTCACGATTCTCTTCTTGTAAAACCACTTCCTGGGTCCGCCTTATCTACTAGGCCTCCAATATTTCGCCTTAATCCTTTGACATGTCCACACTTCCTAATCCATCTTGAAATTTCCTTCTTATACCTGGTTATCACTATTTTTCTTTATATTTCCGTATATCTTGGCATTTCTTCAGTAAATTAAATTACTTTATATTGGGAATTCCCTGTGGAATCTCATTTCTTAATCCTTCTACTTATAACATCCAGGTGCTGGAAGAAAACTGGAGAACATCGTGATCGTTCTCCTGGGCGCATAAATTTCCTGCTAACATCGTAATCCATTATCTTCTCTTGACATGTCGTTATCTTTCCCTTAACAACTTTGACTGAAAGGTCATACTATCCATCCTTGCTCCTTTTGGATTATAACCC
Organism: Apium graveolens; assembly: GCF_009905375.1. Lineage (NCBI taxonomy): Eukaryota > Viridiplantae > Streptophyta > Magnoliopsida > Apiales > Apiaceae > Apium > Apium graveolens. The sequence continues at coordinate 97,891,174 of NC_133648.1, forward strand.
CACAAGTGCCACAAACTCCCTTCTTAGATTAGACTGGAATAGGGAAGTTGCTTGAAAGAGATTACTATGAGCCATATGACACTGAAGTTATGCACGAATTCTTGAATAAGCCATCTTCCTATCAAGGTTAAGGAGTCAACTGAGCATCAGCTCTGGGACTTGAAGGTAGAGAAGAAGACGGAAAAACAGAAGGGGATACTAGCATCTCAATAGACTCTAGCGAGGAACCCAGTTTGGCTTCGATTGAGCCAAGATCAGTAAATTGGTGGAAGGGAGGAGGATGGGAGCCTTAGCCCTTATAATTTCATTAATCCAATTCTAAGCCGGCGTGGCGCTGGGTAGCGGCACTGGGTGGACGGTCTATCCGCCCTTAAGTGGTATTACCAGCCATTCTGGAGGAGCAGTTGATTTAGCAATTTCTAGTCCAAAACAGATCTGAACCGAGATCTCGAAAGTCGCTATTGCAGCTCGATTAGAGGCTTAGGAAACTGAAGAAAATGAGAAGGGTAGTAGAACAACATAAGAGGAAACTAAAAAAATAGCGTAGATAAGGAAGTGGCTATTCTTTTTCATTACTCCGCTGCAGGATTCGAACCTATGGCCGGCCCACCCCTGACCTAGCTTCCCCTCATGTAGTTGTCGGCCTTCCCCGACCCCCTTCGTCACTTCTGGCGAAGCTGCGAGTTCATGAGCAAGTGAATGAACAAGCTGTTAGTCCGTCTAGCGCCTTTCGGTTGGGGCCCGCCCCGGGGGTTAGACCGCTTGGCTTCTATTTTAGAGTCTCGAAGGCAGTCAACGTGTCAGCCATTCTTCTCCCATTATACTTGTAAATCCTTTGCTCTTTTTCCTTCTCTCTTCTAGTCACATTGGTGGGAATATAGGCCGATACGTCTCCAACTTGTGTTTCAATGACCGGTAAGGCGGTCAAGCTACCTGCGTTTAGGTCGACCGCTCTACGATGGCGTGAAGGCTTAGTCTTTCGACTAAGTTAGTAAGCGGGGTCAGATTTAATTGCCTGGCAACACTGGATCAACCCCCTTCTTTATTGATTTCTTTTTTTTCTTTGAACGTGGGACAGAGGGCTCGTAGTACCTGCTAGCGCAGCTATGCAGTGGAAGGGAAGGAGCCTAAATCAACCCCCTTCTTTATTGATTTCTTTTTTTTCTTTGAAAAAGACAGCGGGGCAGTCGTTACACCATTCGTGCACTAAGGGGCTTTGGACTTCCTTCTTTATTGGCATCATATGTGGAGAGCTTTTAATATATCCATATGTTTAATCTTTATTTGGTGAAATACCAAGTCTTAAATTGATCTTATAAAAGTACTTTGCTTCTTTCGTTTGATCAAACAAATCATTGGGTCGAGGTAACAGATACTTACTCTTGACAGTAAACTTGTTGAGCTTTCGCTAGTCGACGCATAATCCCATACTTCCATCTATCTTATTAACAGTTAGTACCGGTGCACCTTATGGGATACACTGGGTCTAATCGCTTCTTCTTTTAACATCTCTTGCATTTGCTTTGCTAACTTTCTCATTTTAACTGGTGCCATTTTGTGTAAGGCCTTGATCACTGGCTTCATCTTAGGTGCTAAGTCAATCGCGAGCTTCATTTCTCTATCTGGAGGAAATGTTGACAACTCATCTGGAAATATATCTTGAAACCCCTGAATTGCTATAAAATCTTCAAATTTTGTTTGCTCCTAACTTTTATTTATCTCATAATCACCATTATGCTCACATTTTGATCACCGTAATCATCATTAACAAATTCTTTACCTCTTTCATCTTCTGAACCTCATCACCTTCTCATTTGGCGTTCTCAGAATTATCTTTTCATTACGACGGTCTGTCTGGGCATCACGCTTTAAAAGTTAATCCATTCCCTAGAATAATGTCAAATCCTCTTATCTTCCATGGTATCAATTTACAACTTATTGCCAGAAATCTCAATTCCACTATTTGTACTCACTTATTTAACAACTACACGTTCTTGACTTGCTAGTCCTTTAATCACAATCTTATCAATTCAACAGGGTAATTCATCTTAACAAAACCTTGGGAGCTAAACAATCAAGTTCCTCTCACATCTTCTAATACTTTAACGCATAAGGTATTCACTATAATCATTTACGTCACCGCATACGTATTCTAAATAACCTATTTCACAGACAATTCATAAGCTATCGTTCTTAGAGACGTATTCCTTATTGGAGTAGATTCCCTTGACTCTTAGTGGATCCTTCACTGGGCTAGTGATTTGCAATCCTCACCATATGCCCTGGTCCCCTTTCCGTGCATAAGAGGTAGATGAAACTTTGTTCGCTTGGTTCATAATGCGTTGATTTGTTTGAAAGACTTTTGCAAAGAATGACGGTATAGCGAAGTAACTAGAAGGATTCATAATTCAATAAACTTGAAGTTGAAAAGAAAGAAGAAATAATAATTTGAATATGAATGAGACAATCACATTGGTACTTAAGATGGCCAGTCTTTCATACCATATGGCATACATCACATGATTAGGTGGCGTCCCACCCGACTCTTCGTCATTCTGATAAAGTGTCTTACCATAAGACTGTTTGTCCCAATCAGAGAACAAAACTTGGGGGAACAATTAAATTTGAAAGGAATGCAATATCCTCCTTTTTGATATCATCATAAGGAGTTTATTAAGAAAAGAAGACCATACATTTTGAGGAATTAAAAAGGAATATATGCTGTAGTATTGAGGACAAGAATGATACCATTGGTCACCATCCACATTTCACTTGTATTCATCTTCCGAGCTTGTTCGATCATATCCCAATTGTGTCATATAATAACTTTAAAAAGTACGCTAGAATGCCTTCGCAAATTAAGTATTATGGTAGATTCTTACTTGTTAAGTCTTGCATTTTTAACATCGCACCTACACATATAATACTTTAACAATTCGATCATAATAACGTTCTTACCAAATAATTTCGAGCTTCCTCTTTTTAATTTAGAATAACTACGAACCATTCAACATAACGATCCTTTTGTTAATAATATTCTTCTTTTAGAGAGGTCTAGAAATCTTCCCAATCTTCTTCGATCACGCCCAGGCTCCTTTTACATCAATGAATTCTTTAAACTTTAATGGTCTCTGCCACTGGATGAATAATTACTCCGTACGCGAATTCTGTTGTTAACCTTATCAAACTATTAGGAATAATCAACTTCTTCATCATCGCGGGTTACTTTGTTCTCTGAATTAACAATACTAAGTCCGAAACAACATCCTTCCAGGTAATTCGAGTCTTTTTAACAAACAAGAAACTCAAGTAGTAACTTGACAACCAAGGTTTAAAACTTATTTTATTGAAACAACCCTTGAAAATTTGTTATAAAAAATCTCTTTCGAGAGTTTGTTTAAGAAAATTTTGAAAATCGCACACTTGGTTGTCCTTACTATATGAGTTGGTTGTTGTCCTTCTTACCTCTAACAAGGTACCAAATTAAAGAAACAATCACATAAAAGTCTGTTCACTTCAATCTACCTTTTCTCCTTTATCGAGCCCATTTGTCTTCCTTAATTGACGAAAACTTCAATTGTCGTTGCATGCGATCTTATTCATAGCCTCGCATAAACTTCCATGCTGGTAATACTCCCAACATTACCGTTACAGTAGTTAAATAGAACAGGCTATCCAATAGTCAACAAATCGGCTGATGTCACATCACCTTATTACTATAAATATATCACATTGTCATAACACCATTAATTATCTTCAAGAAAGCTCCAGAACCATAATCTCCTCTAACTCTCTTTTCAATACTTATCTAATCCATTCCACAAGCTAGTCATGGGTGGCCTAATCACTAAGGGCTTCTTATAACCTGGTAACAGCTATCCTCCAGAACACTTAAATCTTCTTTATAAACTTCTTCTCACTTTTTTTTATCTCAATACTCACCATTTACTGCAACTCCTGAATCCATCCCCATAGGTACAATTGCTTCATAGGACAAGTTCTAAACTGGGGGTATAAAACAGGGTGTAGGGTAAACTGAAGAGATACACTCACAACCGAATGTCCAGTAAACCAAGAATAAACAGATGGAGGTTCTTAAATAGGTAGTCTCGTATCAAAAGGTGGTAGAATAGCGTATAATAGCTTGAGGAGGTGCAATTGTCATAACGGAGAGTAATACCATTAATACTGATGGAAGAACAAGGTGCAAATCAAATCTGATAGAAGATGACGATCCTCGAACGGAAAACTCCAAACGATCAGATGATACAGGGAAGTCAGGATCTACCATTGCTGTTGTCCGGAGATCACGTCACAAGTTAAGAATCCCGAGTCGCAATACGAACCGTATCGGAGACCTACTATACAATCGCACTCAACCTCACAACGTATTATCTTTCTATTTCCTATTCCTAATCCTAACCCTCTACCCAATCCTGACAATCTAGGCTTGTTTCAGTGACTTATAACCTGTAGCTCTGATACCAACCTGTGGCACCCTCCAAACCCGGGTCAGAAGTTTGGGGTCCACAGCACATATACAATATATAAGCCTGTATATGAAATATTATTTGCAATGACCCTGCTTTACATAACCACGGACCGCAACAGGTTAAAGTATAAAAACAAGCCACAACCTTAACTTTTATTACAACATACCAAATCCCAACTAATGTAACTTACAACTGAAAATGAAATTATTCTTACAATCTTATTATCTCACTACCATATGAAGCTTCTGCTAGCTCGATCGAAATCAAACTGGAATCCTAGCTCGCACTTTGGACTGAGGAACTTCACTATCATCCATATCCTTCTTAACTGTAAAATATATAAAAAGATTCGCAAGAGTGAGCTAACTAGCTCAGCAAGTCACAATAGCAATAACTGAGGTTAAACAATGATCAAACGAGATGATTCAAAGGAATCAAGTTTCTTGTTAAGAAACCAATAGAATTGGATATTCATTTTAAGTTTTTAAAACCAAGGTTAGGCTGCTGATTAGTCACGCACTAACCCCGAGCAAAGCACACAACACTGCTCTAACTACTGGATCCAAGGCACCCATTGGCCTAACTTGACCATTGATATGGTCTGACCATGAATCTGGTCCACATAAAGAAAACTATCCAATTCTAAAGCAGTTTAATATGATAAACAGTATAATTCAATAAAACCGGATCATAATCAATAACAATCAAACATTTGTATAAGAGCATGGTGGAAATTCATGGGTACCACAAGGGTATGTCAGAGTATATGAAGGAAATGGCCTCCATCCGGTAGGAGAATCGGGTATCAGATGAATAATATTTTTACAAGGTTTTAGTTCTGTGATGACACAAGGTATGGTTAAGTATAAAAGTTTATGTATGTTTAAACAATTCTCTTCTGGCGTTTGGTATATGATGGGTATATATTTGTGGAGTAGTATTGTATTTGTGTGGTTTAGTATCTGGTAAATCAACAAGAAATGGTTCACAAAGAATAAGGCTTACAGTTCAAAGATCAAATGATATGGCTCAGGTTCAAGACTGAAGGATTCAAAGCATTTACAATATAAAACAGAGCTATTTTGAATACTTAACAATATATTACGAGAAAATTTAGAAATATTTGCATTATATCTCGAAAAAGGTTTAGAAGTACTTGCCTTACAGGGCTTTACAACTATTACTGATTAATTCTGAGCCGACTCTGTCGCTCAGGATTTAACATCCAATCACTAGATCCCAGTGGATTTGACTTTGATACTCAAGTTTTTCTGTAAAAACTCTATTGAGCTTGTCGACTGACTACTTGGTCATCTCTAGTCCATCGTCCATTTCCAGGTTCCCGATTATAACCTACAGGGTCGAAATACCCTACGTTAGACGTCTTGGTATGCTTGACATATCCTTGATACTAATTCTTACCCAACGACATTCAAACCCGACTCGTAATTATGAATATTATAATAACACACACAACAAATAGGGTTCACAATCTCGAAGATCGGTTCGGTGTTCATTTTCGGAAAATATATATATACTCTTTATTTTACGAAATCAGGGTTATCGATTTGGCAAAATATTTCATTACATCGTACAACCAAGTTTCGTATATAAAACATACACATATATATATAGTCACTCGACATCCCGATAATCATTGGATATGTTCCCATATTTACATAATTCAGTTTCTCGGAAATCGGGCAGCGTCTTCTTTGTTTATCGAACTACCCGTCGAAACATCAATCGACGTCAAATCTCAAACACAACAATTGCAACAATTATCCAATCACTGCTTCAAACCAACAATATCAATCAAAATCCACACATTTTCAAATTCCAACTCACTCACAATTATTAATTATTACTCGTATTTTATTTTCATTTATTTATTTTCAAAATATTCGGACTCCGAATAATTCATCACGGTCCACCATCAGCTCACCGATGTTCATCGCTGACGTCGGCGGAATCAGTCGGTGCCCGAATAATTCAGGTGTCCAGGCCGATTCCACCGATTATTCAATAATTTTGCACCGAATAATTATCTAATTTCACGAAGCTAATCAATAATTCCTGCAGAAAACCAACAATTTAAATAATTAAATAATTCCCACACAGGCGCGTGCGTTGCACGCACAACACACCCAGTAACCGGAACGACAACAACAGTCGGCAGCAAGCCGGAAAAACATAAGCACATAACATAATCTTCCCACATAAACGAATTAAACGCATGTTATACACACAATAGACAGCGTATATACATACGATTAATACATATACCAGCAGCACACACACATACACGTCGGAAAGATCAGCACAGGGCGGCAATTACCATCGGGAAACAAAAAAAAACGGAACCACAAACACAGAGAACAAGGAGGAAGGAAATGAAACAGAGAGGGAGAGATAAGAGAGGAGAGAGACGCGTGAGAGATTGAGGGAGATGAGAGGAGAGTAGAGAGATTAGATTAGATTAGGAAAAATTAAAGTGTAAAATTGATATTAGGAGTTGCAGCTACCTCACAAAACCATTGACACGTATCAACATATAAAGCCACAGCTAAACACGTGTCTTGGTTTCATTTCTTTTCTGGTTTGATCCCGTTTTTGTAATTTAACAAACCATTGCGCGAATAAAAATAATCCCAAAAAATTCCAAATTAATTTTAAAATATCACAAATAATTCAAAGTTACTAAAAATAAATTTTCCATAATTTTAAAAGTATATTTGAAACGTAACTCGTACCCGTATTTATTAATTAACCATCCGAGCTACACTTAAAACAAATTCAGAAAATTACGAAAATAGTTTTAAAATATTACAAATATCCCGAAGTTTATAAAAACATGAATTTCGTAATTTTAAAATAATTTCTGAAATGTAATTTATACCCGCTTTTAACAAAGAAATGAATCAACGCGCAAGTGAAATAAATCCCGAAAATTTCCGAAAAAATTTTAAAATTCTCGAAATATTCCAAACTTAAATAAATATGAGTTTCATAATTTTGAAGAACTCTGGAATTAAATATAGATTTTACAAATAAATGTAATCAGAAAATCACACAGGGTTAAATAATTGATAAAATATTGATTTCTAAATTTTGTAAAATCCCAAGAATAATTATTGAAATTATAAAATCATAAAACTAATTTTAGAGACAATCCAAATATTTACGGATTTAAAATTGTAATAAAAATCACCTTAAAAAATAAACAGAACAATATAACTCAGTTTTTAACTACACATTCCAATCTTTTACACCAATAAATCTCAGACAAATGGTATATATCAACACACTGCTACCAAAACCAAAATACATATTTTATTTAATTAATACTTCCATAATTACATATTTAAATAATTTAAAAATACACGAGTCGTTATAGCTGGCCCAATTATTACTTTTGGAGATGACAGCAAGGGTTATACTGTGGGATATGGCTTGATTTCAAAGGACAATGTCATCATTGAGGAGGTTGCATTAGTGGATGGTCTTAAACACAATCTGTTGAGTATCAACCAGCTTTGTGACAAAGGCAATTCAGTAACCTTCAACTCTGAAGCCTGTGTTGTGACTAATATAAGAAGCAACAAAGTAGTTCTCACTGGTGTGAGAAAAGGAAATGTGTATCTAGCTGATTTCAACTCATCTAATGCATAATCTGTAACTTGTCTTCTCATTAAAGCAAGTCAAGATGAAAGTTGGCTATGGCACAAGAAGCTATCCCATTTAAACTTCAAGACCATGAATGAGCTGGACTATGTGATGCCGGCCAAAAAGGGAAGCAGATTAAAGCATCATTCAGGAAAAAACTTGATTCAACAATTGAAGAGCCTTTGTAACTGCTTCACATGGATTTGTTTAGACCAGTCAATGTATTGTCCATCTCAAGGAAAAGATTTTGCCTAGTAATTGTAGATGATTTCTCAAAGTTCTCTTGGACATATTTCCTAAAGTCTAAAGATGAGGCTAGTGAAATCATCATCAATCACATAAGGCAAGTCAACAATCATCCTGATTTCAAAGTTAGAAGAATCAGGAGTGACAATGGAACTGAGTTCAAGAATTCTGTCATGAGACAATTTTGTGAGGAAAATGGGATTTTGCATGAGTTTTCAGCAGCAAGGACTCCACAGCAGAATGGAGTAGTGGAAAGGAAGAACATATCACTTATTGAAGCTGCAAGGAAGATGCTTGAAGAATCTAAACTACCAACATATTTCTGGGCTGAAGCTGTAAATACTGCATGCTACACTCAGAACATTTCTCTGGTTAATCAAGCAAGATGCATGACTCCCTATCAATTGTTCAAGAACAAGAAACCAACTCTAAACCTTCTTCATGTCTTTGGCTGCAAATGCTATATTCTGAGAAATCAAACTGATCAAAATGGGAAGTTTGATGCTAAAGCAGATGAAGAAATTTTTGTTGGATATGCTGTTGGTAAAGCATATAGCGTCTACAATCTAAGAACCAACATTGTTGTGGAATTAATGCATGTTGTGTTTGATGGTAAAAAGATTGAAGGACTGAAAGACGGAGATTACCATGAGAGCCTGAAATTCGACAATTGGAGATGGTTAGTGATGACAGTGATGATGAAAATGATCAAGATACAGTGTCTAAGGATAAAGCAGATAAATCTACTACCAATGAAGCACAAAACTCAACATCTGTCGAGTTACATAATGCTTCATCTGTCGGGAGGCAATCTACGTTATCCGTCGAGAGACAACCTGCCTCATCCGTCGGTACTCAAAATTCATCATCCGTCGGGTTATCAAAAGGAGCAGGAAGTCAAGATAGATCACCTATAGAAAGTTCCCCTTTCTCAAATCAAAGATCCACAAACTCAGGGGGAGTTTCTAACAATCAAAACTCAATCATACATCAAGACAACAATGAGGTTTCTTCATCTAGAGCTAATCTACCTCAACAAAGGAAATGGACAAAAGATCACCCCTTTGAGCTTATCATTGGTTATGTTTCTTCAAGAGTTCAAACAAGAAGAGCAACTCAGGAAGAATGTCTATACAGCAGCTTTCTTTCCAAGGAAGAACCAAAGAAGGTAGAAGAAGCTTTGTTGGATCCTGATTGGATCTTAGCTATGCAGGAGGAGCTAAACCTATTTGAAAGGAACAATGTTTGGAAGCTGGTACCCAAGCCTAAAGGAAAGAATCCAATAGACACCAAATGGGTATTCAGAAACAAGATGGATGAAAACGACATAGTAGTCAGGAACAAAGCTAGATTGGTTGCTAAGGGCTATTGTCAGCAAGAAGGAATAGATTTTGATGAAACATTTGCTCCTGTTGCAAGACTTGAAGCATCAGAATCTTCTTAGCCTATGCAGCCCAAGCCAATTTCAAGGTCTATCAAATGGATGTCAAAAGTGCCTTTCTGAATGGAGATTTGGAGGAAGAAGTATATGTCAGTCAACCTCCCCTCCTGGTTTTGAAGATCCAAATTTTCCAAAATATGTCTATTATCTTTTGAAAGCACTTTATGGACTGAAGCAAGCACCTAGAGCCTGGTATGATACTTTATTAAAGTTCCTTTTAGAAAATCACTTGACAAGAGGTACTGTAGATAAAACTTTATTTTTCAGAAATGTTAATGGCTCTAGTATACTTGTTCAAATTTATGTAGATGATATTATTTTTGGCTCTACAGATGAGAAACTTTGCAAAAAGTTTGCCAAATTGATGCAAAGTAAGTATGAAATGAGTATGATGGGAGAACTAACCTACTTTCTTGGTTTACAAGTTAAGAAAGTTAGTGATGGAATATTCATTAGTCAAACTAAATATATTTTTGATCTTTTAAAGAAGTTTGATCTAATGGATTGCACATCTGCAAAAACTCCCATGGCCACTGCAGCTAAGCTTGAATTAAACACTACTAAAAAGACTGTGGAAGTTTCAAGTTATAAAGGCATGGTTGGCTCACTTCTGTACTTAACAGCTAGTAGGCCAGATATAATGTTTGCTACATGTTTATGTGCTAGATTTCAGGCTGATCCTAGAGAATCTCACTTGATAGCTATTAAGAGAATTTTCAGATATCTCAAAGGAACACCAAACCTTGGCATTTGGTACCCTAGAGATTCTGGTTTTGATCTAACTGGTTATTCAGATGCAGATTATGCAGGTTGTAGAATTGATAGAAAGAGTACAATAGGAACCTGTCAATTTCTAGGAAACAAGCTTGTGTCCTGGTTCAGTAAAAAGCAAAATTCAGTTTCTACTTCTACAACTGAAGCTGAATATATTGCTGCTGGAAGTTGCTGTGCACAGATTTTATGGATGAAAAATCAATTGCTGGACTATGGTTTGCAAGTTGAGAGGATTCCAATTTTCTGTGATAACACAAGTGCAATTGCCATCACTGAAAATCCAGTGCAACATTCAAGGACAAAGCACATAGATATCAAGTACCATTTCATAAGGGAACATGTAATGAATGATACTGTGGAACTAAATTTTGTTCCAAGTGAGAAGCAACTTGCAGATATCTTTACCAAGCCACTGGATGAATCCACTTTTTCAAGGTTGGTAAGTGAGTTAGGTATGCTTAATTACTCTTAAATCTATTTGAGTTATTTTGCAAGTTGATATGCAGCCAGAAATTTAATTGATTTTTTAGTCTTGGATGAAATTTTGGCTAAGTCAAAATTTACATCTCGACGGATGACCCTTATCCATCGAGTTTGGTCATCCATCGATATACAATTTGTTAATAAAAATCAATTTCTTTTCTGGAATATTTTATATCTCGACGAATAACAGTTTATCCTCATCCGTCGAATTATCTTAATCTCAGCCGTTAATTCCCTGTACATTATCCATCGAGTATACTTACAGTTTTTAAGCATTACACGACGGATAATTGGTGGAATTTTTACAGTTCATTTTTAAACGGCTATTTTAGGCAATTTCTATTGGTTAATTTACTTTACTTTTATTATTTTTATCAGTTATTTTTGAGATAGTATAAAAGCTTATTTCATTGCAATTGTTTTCTTTTATCATTCTCAAATTCAACTGCTCTAATTTCATTCTCTCTCAAGCACTTACTCTCCTTCTCTTCAAGCTTTCATTCTCTAACAATGGCACCTGTAATAAAGATTATGTCTCAAACTAGGTTCATTTATGAGAAGAACAATTTTACTGCATTAGTCAATAAGGGTATTCAGCAATCAGAGGACTACCACAAGATGATGGACTTTGTGAAGAATTGCAAGCTCAATTACGCCATACTGGAATCACCCACAATCTTCTGTGAAGTTGTTGAAGAGATGTGGACCACTACTACCTACAACTCTACAGATAAGACCATCACTCTAACCATCAAAGGTAATGAATTCTGTATCAATAGTGATGTGATAAAAGCGTGTTTTAGAATTCCTGATAATAATGTAACTTCACCACACAATGACTCTGATATTATCAATAAGCTTAATTCCATGCATTATGCACTTCCTACTTCTAAACTGAGTGATATTAGGAGAATGGGTCTTAGGAAGGAGTGGAGTTTCATGTGGGATGTAGTTACTAAGGTTTTCTTTGGAAAAATCAGTAATTTTGATTCAGTAAATATTTCCATGCTTAACATGCTATACATGCTAGTTACAGATAAATTTTACAATTTCAGTGACCTTGTCCTATTTGAGTTAGGTTTTAAATTGGGGGAGTGAGCTAAAAGAGGCAAAAATGTGTATTATGCTAGATTTTTCATGTTATTGGCTAACCACCTCTGTGAAGAGATTGTGCTTGAGAACCCTAACAACAAACTGGATTGTTGGGTTCAAGAGAGAAGACTCATTGCAGATTTGAACAGTGCCAATCATCACAAGGATGTGCCAATGTTCTACTTTCCTGTAATGCAGGCACTTCAGGTAAGTGAGGTAAGTTCATCCATCCCTACAACTATTCTAACCTCCACAATTTCTTTGAATTCAGGAGTAGCTATGGCAACTGTACCAATGACCAAACAGTTGCCTACCAAAGCTGCCAAACCTACTATAATTTCCAAATCTAAATCAAAGAAAACCCCCTATGGTATCTCTCAAAAGATGCCAGTTGAAAAATCCATAAAAGCAAAAGAGGGGAGTGTGAAGGAGGGAAAGTCAGGTGAGGGAAGGGGTGAACATCAAAGAAACCCCGAGAATAAGGTTGGAGAGTTGAGTGAATCCCAACCTAGCCACACTGCAGTTTTCCAACAAACTGTAGTGCTTAAAAAGGATAAAAGCTCACTTCTAGCTGCATCCTCCCAAAAGGATGTAGTTATTGAACAAAGCTCTCAACCAAGAGCATAGGCCAAGAGGGTTAGGGACACAAGCTCACCCCAAACTTATACAAGAAAGAAGAAATCTAAAACCTCTGGGGATGCACAGGGTACACACATAGTGCAAACTGGTGCTAAAGACACAGTCACTGCACCTTCTCAAGTTCAGTTTGATGTGGCTCCAATAAATGTGGATTCACAGCCAAAATCTCTAGTTATAGAAGCACCTCATACACCATACTCATCAACAAACTCTTTGGATGTGGATATGATAAACACATCAATTCCTGATTCCCCTTCTTTAACTCTGTCGGGGAAGCCAAAATCTAGTGCAAGTGAGCATCATCTTTTAGATGATTTGTTGGCTCACTTGCCAATTCTTTCAGAAACTATTGTGACATCTGTGCCCAAAATATCTTTAATCAGCACAGAGTCAACAATAGTTTCTCTTCCCAACTCATTCATTTCTACTCTCTCGACGGATATTGCTCATCCGTCGAGTAGTGATTGTATCCCGACGGATAAGCCTAACAGCAGTAATCTGTCAGATAGCATTACCACTCACTCGATGGATATCACTCATCCGTCGAGTATCTCTGTACAGCTTCAAACTTCAATTATTTCAAGTGCAGAAGATTTAGTGGTTGTATAGTCACTCTTAGGATTGAGAGAGGAGAGTGTCTTGAGTGAGAGGCTGGGTTGCTCCCAGGCAAAAGGAGAGGAAATGAGTGAAAATCTGCAATCCATTTCTTCAGGATTGGCAAAAGGGAGTGAGAGGAGTCCCACCTTAGTAGGTGAAGGTGAGGGTGTGAGGGTGGGGAGCCAGGGTGAGACCCTGATGCAACAAAAGAGAGAACATGAGAGAAAAGCAGGTACAGAGGGTATAAGGGTGGATCCAGCCATTGCTCATGAGTCAATGATTGTGGATGATGCTGAAAAGGAAAGACAATTTCAGCAACATTACAAAGCTGTAATTGATAACATTTCCTTGGATACTGACACTTTTACTCATCCTGTGTCAGTCTATCAACTGTTGACTGCTCAAGGCATTGAGGAGGCAGAAAAGACTTTGAATCTAGTCCACACTTTAAAATCTCTACAAAGGAATAAAGCTGCTGTCAATTTGATGCCTCCTACAGCTGGTGAGCCATCTGAGGAATTTAGAGTAAATTCTAATGATGATGACTCTATTTCATTTGATGGAAGCATGAACTTAGGGGGAGATGAAGGCCCAAGTTCTATTCCAGATTTACCTGAATGGGCATTGACAAAGGAGTCTACACCAGGGCAATTCAATGTCTCCTTAGTCAAACAAATCATGTCTATCCAAAAGGCCATTCAGAACACCTCAAATGCTGGTACCAAGGCCATTCTTCAAGCCCACCTGGATTCTTTACATCTCATGAAGCTGCAATAATTAAGACATAATCTAAGTGTGGATGAGCTCAAAAAGGATATAGCTGACTTGAAGACATACAATTCTGAGAAGCTGGATTCAATCATGCCCTCTGGTACCATGCATGATCTATTATTGAGACTGAGAAGAGAATCAGATGCTGAAAAGAAGCTGGCCAAATTGGAGGACAGAGTTCAAGTTATTGAAAATTCTGTGGCCACCATTCTTCAAAATCAACAGTCTTAGACCAATCTTCTAATGCAACTGGCTAAAGCACAAGACTTGACTCCTCAACTTGATGATAACAAAAAGGGGGGGAAAGGACCAAGTGAGGGGGAGAAGCTTCAGATACAAATCACTAAGGTAATTATGCCTTCAATTACTGTCTCAAAGCCACCAATTGCAGATGGTATAGATCTGATTCAAGCAGCAGCAGCCAACTTGAAAGCCGCTGAGAAAGAAAAGTTGAGTTTAGTCAACTGGGAAAGGATTGATGAGGAGATACATAAGAAGTTCCAACTTGTCAAGGAGTCAGTTAAGTCAGCCATCCATCACTCTCAAGTCAAGCAAATCAATGTGAATGAGATGAGCATGAACTATCTGGAAAGAGGACAATCTTCCTGCATCAAGTCTCCAAAGGCTGAAATGATTCTTAAACCAAGGGCAAACTATTCAAAATCATCCTTGAAGAACCCCTTGGATACTGTGTATGAGACACACAAGCCTGATGAGAAGAAGCTTCTGTCAAGATCAATTGCCTTCTATAAAGATCCAGCTGATTCAGCTTTAAAAAGAAGAATTGCTAAGATATTCAGAAATGGGAAGGAAATTTGTGTGGTAGCTGGACATCCACAATTTGCTCAAGCAAAGAGAGAAGAAAAAGCCAGATTGAAGCAGGAAAAGAAGCAAGCTGCTCTAGATGCAAAGAAGACTAAACAAAAGAAAGAGCAGATTGCTATCTTGGCCAAGCTACGGGCTGTGAATTCATCTCAACAAATTCCCTCTCAACCATCTGAAGCTACTGAATCAAGGAAGCAAGTTGAAGAACAGAAGAAATCTCCAAGAAAGAAAGAGTTGGCTAAAAGAACAAAAAGGAAACTGGAAATTATTGACAAGGAATTGGAAGATCAATTTCCTAAGGAACCCACACCAGCTACAACTCAAGCATCAAAGCCCTCTGTGGTATTTGAAGATATAAGGGTGGTAGATCCCTACAGGAATATTCATGGTGAACCTATTGTGCCCAAGGATGAGACAATAGAATGGGATAATATACCAATTCATGACTTCAGTCTACCAATCCTTAGCAAGCCAAAAAGAACAAAGTCAAGGGCAATCAAAAAAGTGAAGCTGTCACCTCTCAATTCCAAATCTGTAATTAAAGCTCAGCCCAAAGAAAATAAGGGAGACTACTTGTACTTGTGTGACATCAAAGAATTTTCTAATCTAAAGCTCTATCTGGATGAACTGGATGAAGTGAGGGGAATTGATGCATACAGAAACCTACCTGAAAGGTTAGTGTTCAAGTACAAAGGAGGAAGGGAGATTCAGTGGCCACTTCACAGCATTCTTCAAGAGAGCCAAGTTGTACTGATTAAAGTTTATTCATCCTTCAAGAAGAACTTTGGATTCAATGTCACTGCAAGAAGACTGGTATTGAAGAAGATTGAAGAACTAAGGAGTGTTAGAGCTAAAGATGCACTCCCAAAAACTCTAATCATCCCATACACAGGGAGAAGAGTGCATCTAAGGCCCTACCGGCTGATGAAGTTCATGGATGACAAAGGTGTGAGAAGATTCTTCAGATTAGAAGACTAATTGAGCATCTCTAGCAATGAGACTCTCTTGGAAATGCAAGAAAAACTAAATCTCTCAGAATCTGATGAACTGGAATTCCACAGGCAGCTCCAAAATCAGATTGATGAAAACAAGAGAAAGCTTGGAAGAAGATCCAGACCTTCAAGGAACTAGATAAATCTGCTCAGGCTAGAGGAGCATCTTGAAAATGATTGTGAGCCAAACTTTGTACATTTTGATTATTTGAAGCACTTTCAGTATTATCTACTTTTCTTTAAAGCTGTATGTTTAGGATGTTTTGTTATCATCAAGTATCTCTTAATTTATGGCTATAATTCCAGTAGACATAAATTGGGGGAGATTGTTGTGCATATGTTGTGTACCTGATGATTTCACAAACAAAACACCTAAGTAGATTTTACTTAGTGAAGTAATGTAGCACTCGACGGATAAGAATTTTAGTCCTGACGGATAAATCTTTATAGTCCCGATGGATAATGATTTATTATCCATCGAGTGAGTAGCTTATGTAATAATGAGTCTGTAGCACATTTCTGCATACACCTTTGTATAGATTCTGTAGTAGCATATAAGTCATGTTGACTTTAACTAGATATGCAGAATAGGTTGATTAATTGTACATAGATGATGTCTTGTAATTCTGCATAAGTGAAATGAAGTCAAGTGCCTGATTGCTACCCAACGGATAATCTACAAAGCACCCGACGGATGATCAACAATCCAACGGATGATCATTAACTCGACGGATGATCATTAATCTAACAGATAAAGAATTCAAACATTAGTTGACAGTGACAATTGATCAGATGCGTCGAGATGTATGCAAACGGAATGAGGAAGCCTATTAACTGGGTAATAGAGAACAAAGTAGCAAAGCATAAAAACTGATAGTTTTTATAATGATTCTATCTTTTGACTTTGTAATCTTTGTAATATATAAACCAAGAAGTACCAAATAGAAACTAGGATCTGAGATACAAAAAGTGAGAAACATTTGTAAGCAGAATTATTAGCATTTCTCTGTATTCTCAGTAGTTCAAATTTGTAAGCAGCTGTGAGCATTCTTGTGCACAGAGTTCTCTCGATATAATATATATATATCTGGTGGAATTGTTTAAATCCACCAGAAAGTTTTTAAAGACTCTTGTTTTTAATTACTTATGTTTTGATTCACTTAAGTTTTTATTCCGTATTGTGCTAATCAAAACACTTATATTTGTATTCGAGTTTGAACATTTTTATTTTAAGAAAAAGGTTCAAGAATTCCATTCAACTCCCCTTCTGTAATTCTTGCTATATTGTTAAGGGACTAACAGGTTCTAATTGGTTATTTAAAAGGGAACTGAAACTTTCTGTTCAGTAAATTGATTCTTAAAAATAAAAATGGTTTATATTGTTTTGAAAAGAGTTGATTATGTTAATGTGTAGCTTAAAGCTCGAGAACCCTGATTTTTAATCTGTTGATCATATGATTGATTCCATATAATGAAATACTGTTGCTTTCCTCTTTTTGAAAGATCTATTCTGATCCTTTAATGATTTGTGATGAATGTCCGCTTTCGTCCTACGCTAAGCCTTGTTCCTTAAAAGCCCCATATTGTTCCTTCAAAACCTTTCCTTAACCCAAAAGCTGGAAATCTGCCACCTAGAACAAATAAAGTAGAATGCCCTGAGTTTGGTAAAGTATATTGTGAATTGATATCGTAGAACTGCTTTATAGTTACTTGTTTAGTTTTATACTCATATGTTTTGTTTTAATCTAACCATGGCAGTTAAGCAAGAAGATAGCCAGGCTTAGGTGCACTGCTCGTAAGAGCGTACCTGGTGGTCCCTATCCTGTTGAGGGCTTCCGGCTGCCAGAGCAGGTAGTGGTATTTTTGAGTGAGCACGCGCCTAGAAGGAAATCTGTAAAGATACAATGGGTTATTTGTCGGTTCCCAGCCGGAATCGATATTGTCTATTTAATAATATTTTGGGGTTGTAAGTTATATTTTATGATTGGTAGTTGTAATCTTGTCTCATACTTTATCCTGTTGATCCTGTTAGTAGTTAATCGGGGTTTATGCTTATTTTATTATTAGATTAAAGATGTGTGAGTCCTCATTTCCTAACCCCGAGATTGAGGGCGTCACAAGTTGGTATCAGAGCTACAGGATCTAGTCCCTGAGACAAATTAAGAATAATAAAAGGGGTATTTTGGGTATATGTATATCGCGAGAGAGTTCGACTCATATAGAGTTGAGTTAGACTATTAGGTATAGTCTAAGGAAAGTGTTTATTAGTGCAGTGGAAACTAGAGTTAGGGTGTGAGTTAGCTGGAAGCTTTATTTAACCCTAACATTATTTCTTGGTTGTTGTTTTGTGTTTTCTCTCAGGATCCTAGTAGTGGTAGTGACTCAGACTCAGAGATTAGTTTGACTGGTACCCCAGTGGACCCCATTCCACCCTCTCCAGAGGAGCTTGTGTATGTTAGTTCAGACCCAGAAGAGGACCCTTCTGAGAGTAGTGAGATCCCTATGCAGATTTCACCCTTAAGGCCAGATTCAGAGACCCCTGCCCCTGAGCCAGAGTCTGAGATGCCTAAGACTGTACATGTTAGTGTTGGTGGCAAGTTAGCCCAGGATCGAGACTTTATTTACTCCCGCATTCCTGAGTTGGGAGCTTTGGTGGATAGGTTGATTCGAGATTCTAGGCAGAGGACTTCAGTAGTGATAGAGGAGTGGAGAGGTAGGATTCAGTTGGTGGAGCAGGTTACCAGGAGGAGATTGGATGAGGGACCATCCACTAGTGATGCTGATGTTGAGGCCCGGAGGCTGCATAAGATTATTCGTTGGATGTTGGTTGTGTTAAGAGAGATTCTGGATGATTAGACGGGACTGTTGGTTGAGCCCGTAGATTGTTATTTTTCAGCGCCGGTAGGCTTTGGGATACTTGGTCAGATGCCGGGATCCCTTTTTCATTTATCTTGTTGTATTTCAGAATTATGTTGTAGCAGTAACTGTTAGAAGTTAGGGGTAGATAGGGGATATTTTCCAGTTTTTCCTCTGTTTAACCCTGCTATAGTATTGTACCTTATTTCAGAACTTGTGATAGCCAGACATTTCTTCATGTACCCTTTGTTTAAATAAATCCATTGTCTTGTTTCCATTGTGCACCCTAAATATCTCATAAACTGTTCTACATATCATGTTTCTATACAACCACATTTTCGTATAACCATGTTTAAAGATCATAAAACCCTATTTTGTGCCATGATAAAACAACACTGATTTGAGAATTATGTAGTAATAGGATTGCATGCGCAAATTGGGTAAAACTTAAAAACCCACAAAAGAGATTTTATAGAAACTGTTGTTATATGCCATGCCATCATATTACTAAATAAATGCTCAATCAGGTTTGTAAGAAATGGCCAACTCACCAGATCACCAAGAAGAAGAAATTCCCACCCAAGACCCAGAAGTAAACCCAGAAACCACCATGATGAGCAGACTTGCTCAGCTTTTGCAACAACCTGTGGCCCCTAAAATTGGAAATTTCAAACACTTTCAATCTGTTCATCCCCCAGAGTTCTTAGGTCTACCAGACCCGATTAAACCTCATTCATGGTTGAGAGAAATGGAAAAAGCTTTTGAGTTAGCAGAAGTTAAGGATGACAAGAAAGCCCAGTATGCAATTTATTACCTGAAAGATGAAGTAAGTTTCTGGTGGGAGTCTTCGAAGGCGTTGTTGGAAGGCAAGGACTTAACATGGGAGAAGTTCACTGAAATGTTTCTGGAGAAGTATTTGCCAAGCTATATGCAAGATCAATTGGAAATGAAATTTCTGGACCTTAGACAAGAGGATATGTCAGTAGCGGAATATGAAGTGAAATTCTCGGAGTTGTCTAGATTCGTACCTGAGTATGTGAATACAGAAGCAAAGAAGGCTAAGAGGTTCCAACGGGAACTTAAGCCGTGGATTAGGAGTCAAGTAGCATTGTTAGAGATCAAGAATTATGCTGCCTTGGTTCAAAAGGCAATGATAGTGGAAGGTGAGCGTGAAGCTGCAAGGAGAGAAAATGAAGAAAGAAAGAGGAAATTTGAAAGCTCAGAGCAGGAGCATGGAAGTTCAAAGTTTAGAGGGAAGTTCGGCAAGAATGGTGGAGGACAGAACCAAAAATTTTAGAAATTTAAACCCGGTAACAGAGCTCAGAAGAACCGTTTCCAGAAAGCAGGACAATCGGGGAAGGATAACAGGCCCCAGATTCAAGAAAGCAAGAATTGTGGAAAGAGACACCCGTAAAGGTGTAATAAGTTGGATGTGACATGTTTAAAATGCAACCAGAAGGGACATTACTCTTCAGAATGCCCAAGTGGATCGAGGAAGCCTGATTTGGCTTGTTTCAAGTGTGGTAAAGTGGGCCATATGGCCAGGAATTGCAAGGAGCCTGTTCAGAAGGCTAATGTTCTCAGGATTGCTGGACCGCCATCTCTCCCAGCACCATCAGCTCAACCCAGAGCTAGAACCTTTAATATGATGATGAAAGATGCGGTGCAAGATGTGGGCGTGGTAGCAGGTATGCTTGTTATTAACTCAGTAGAAATAAAAGTATTGATGGATTCTGGAGCAACTAGATCTTTTATCTCTGAAAGTATTCTTGATAAGTTAAACTGTGTTACGTACCCTCTAGAACCTAATTTGATTATAGAGGTAGAAAATCAAGAGAAAGTTATTGCTAGCAAAGTTTGTCCCGATTGTGATGTGGCTATAGAAGGTCGGCACTTTAAGTTAAGAAGAATTTAGAAGAATTCCCTTTAAGTTAGAAGAATTTGAGGTTATATTAGGAATGGATTGGTTGTCAAACCATGAAGCGCAAATAGAATGTAAAAGTAAAAAGGTGAAGTTAAGAACCAAGGATTGTGAAGAGGTGATATTTAAAGGAAAGAGGCAAGAGAAGAAATTCTTAACGGCTATTGAGGTGAGAAGATTAATACGACAAGGATGCGAAGTTTATTTGGCTCATGTTATGGATGTAGAGAAGGAATCTTTAAGGATCGAGGATATTCCGATAGTAAGAGATTTTCTGGATGTGTTTCCTGATGAATTTCCTGGACTACCTCCAGACAGAGAGATCGAATTTATGATTGATTTGGCTCCTGGAACGGAACCAGTGTCGAAAGCTCCCTATCGCATGGCGCCAGTCGAGATGAAGGAATTGGCAGCTCAGTTACAAGAATTGTTGGACAAAGGATTAATTCGACCGAGTGTATCCCCATGGGGCGCACCGGTGTTGTTTGTAAAGAAAAAGGATGGAAGTATGAGGTTGTGCATTGATTATCGCAAATTAAATAAATTGACGATTAAGAATAAGTACCCTCTACCGCAGATCGATGACTTGTTTGACCAGTTAAAAGGAGCTTCGTGTTTCTTCAAGATTGATTTAAGATCTGGGTATCATCAGTTAAAGATCAAAGCGGAAAATATACCCAAGACAACATTTCGAACGAAATATGGACACTACGAGTTTTTGGTAATGGCATTTGGCTTGACAAATGTGCCAGCCGCATTTATGGATCTTATGAACAGAGTGTTCAAGCAATATTTGGATAAGTTAATTATTGTGTTTATTGACAATATACTGATTTACTCCAAGGCGGAAGAAGATCATAAGGAACATTTGAGGATTTCCTTAGAAATTCTGAGGAAAGAGAAGCTGTACGCTAAGTTTTCAGAGTGTGAATTTTGGCTAAAGGAAGTACAATTTCTTGGTCATGTAGTTAATAAAGAAGCAATCAAAGTGGACCCAGCCAAGATAGAAGCTATAATGAATTGGGAAAGACCCAAGACTCCTACGGAAGTCAGAAGTTTTTTGGGATTAGCCGGATATTACAGGAGATTTATGCAAGATTTTTCCAAGATTGTTGTCCCATTAGCGAAGTTGACAAGAAAGAACGGGAAATTTGTATGGACGGAAAAATGCGAGGAAAGTTTTCAAGAGTTAAAGAAGAGGTTGGTAACCGCCCCAATATTGGTATTACCAGATGAAAAAGGGGAATTTGTGATATTCAGTGATGCTTCGTATAAAGGACTTGAATGTGTGTTAATGCAACACGGGAAGGTAATAGCATATGCGTCAAGGCAACTCAAGCCGCACGAGCAAAAATATCCAACGCATGATTTGGAATTGGCAGCAATTGTGTTTGCCCTTAAGATTTGGAGGCATTATTTGTATGGGGAAAAGTGCGAGATTTACACAGATCATAAGAGTTTAAAGTATATCTTTACTCAGAAGGAATTGAATATGAGACAAAGAAGGTGGTTGGAATTGATCAAAGATTATGATTGTGCGATAAACTATCATCCTGGAAAGGCAAATGTGGTAGCAGATGCTCTAAGTCGCAAGGAAAGGTTGAATATGTTAACATCATCGGAAGAATTGATCAAGGATTTTAAAAAGATGGAAATAGAGGTGCAGACTCCAGAATTTGGAGGTGAAGCTATATATGCGATGTCCTTTCAACCCAAAATTTTGGAAAAGATTCGATGCTGTCAAGAGCAAGTGATGAATCGCGAAAAGGATAAGTTGACAGGAGAAGAAATTAAAGCTCAAAAGGATGGGAAAGGAATATACCGTGTTAACTCACATATTTGGATACCTAATGTTGTGGAACTAAAACACGAGATTTTGCAAGAAGCACATAACTCGAGATTTTCAATACACCCTGGAAGTACAAAAATGTACCAGGATTTAAAAGAAAGTTATTGGTGGCCAAACATGAAGAAGGAAATTGCAGAATGGATAAGTAAATGTTACACGTGCCAAAGAGTCAAAGCAGAACATCAAAGGCCGAGCGGATTGCTTCAGCCACTGGATATACCTGAATGGAAATGGGAGCATATAGCGATGGATTTCATGGTAGGATTGCCTAAGACCAAGTCTAATCATGATGTGATTTGGGTGGTAATCGATCAGTTGACGAAGTCATCACATTTCTTGCCAATAAATGAAAAACTTTCATTAGAAAAGTTGGTCAAATTGTATTTGGATGAAATTGTGATGCGTCACGGAGTCCCTGTATCTATCGTATCTGATAGAGATCCAAGGTTTAACTCGAGATTTTGGCGACAATTCCATGATCATTTGGGAACTAAGTTGAAAATGAGTACGGCATATCATCCGCAGACACACGGACAAAGTGAAAGGACAATTTAGACAATTAAAGATATATTGCGAACCTGCGCAATAGATTTCAAAGGAAATTGGGATGATCATTTGCCGTTAATTGAGTTTTCCTACAATAACAGTTATCACGCGAGTATTGGCATGCCGCCTTATGAAGCGTTGTATGGAAGAAAGTGTAGGTCCCCTACATATTGGGACGAAGTTGGTGAGCGCAAATTAATTGGCCCAAAACTAGTTCAACAAACGAAGGAAAATGTAGAAATGATTCGAAAGAGATTAATTTCAGCTCATGATCAACAAGCAAAGTACACAAATCAAGAACGCAAAATGTGCAATTTGAATCTGGAGACAAAATCTTATTAAAAATATCTCCTTGGAAGGGTTTAACCCGATTCGGAAAGAAAGGGAAGTTGAATCCTAGGTATATTGGACCATTTGAAGTATTGCGACGAGTTGGGAAAGTGGCATATGAGTTGGCGCTACCCCCGCAAATGCAACATCTGCATAATGTATTTCATGTATCTCTTCTAAAGAAGTATAATGCGGATGCGAGTCATGTGATTGAGTTGGAACCAGTAAAGTAGTTAATAAAGTAGTTAATCGAGGTTTATGCTTATTTAATTATTAGATTAAAGGTGCGTGAGTCCTCATTTCCTAACCCCGAGATTGAGGGCGTCACATATGAGGTAATATGTGATGAAAATGGATCAATTCAAATATGAAAGCGATTAACTAAATCCAAGGTCTAAACATTGGGTGATGTCAGGGACTATTTAATCTTATTAAAATTGTAATCATACATTCACAGGGTATTTAATCACAAGAAACTGAATTATAGAGGTAAGTTGAGAGTTCACTTGCCTGGACTATGCTTACTAAGCACTTGAATGGAATCGTCTATGGGCTCCTTTCCTGGCCTCCTACTTGAACCTATAATAAATAGTATCCTCGTCACAACACTTGCTAACTACCCTTTCGCTTATACTATATATATAGATATGTATACACATATATATATATATATATATATATAAACTTAAACTCAACTAATTACAAGTAATATATTCATCACATATAACACATAGCAAGAAATGTCATGGCTATTTATCATTTAATTAATAGTACACGTAGATTCTATTTAATACCTTAGTCACTTAAGCAATTAACCATATAACATAAAATTATCATGACCAATATTCCTAATCCTCCTTTACAGACCTCAACTCAAACTAAATTTAGTAAGGCTCACTTGTGCCTCACTTCAAATGACTCACAAATGCAATGCACATTACTTAACTTACCCTAATGTACACCTTGACACCATTTATGTGCCTTGGCAAAAGAAGGCTCTTCTACTTGGGGCCCTTTCCCAATATGACTCTCAATAACTTATACAACTTAAAACTAACTCCCAAAGTCATTATGAGGTCAAGGCCTCACAGAGGACACACATACAATGCAATGCACCGCACTAAGTTTCTAAATATGACTCTAATGGTGACTCTTGGGTATTTCGGGGGAAATAAGGTATTTCCACCTAATTCCTTCACTCCTAACCAATTCAAAAAGCTTGCAAAGACTCTAAGCTATCTGACTGAGGTGATATGACTCAGAGGCCTCACTTATAAGGACTCTTAATAACCAATGCACCAACTAGACTCCCTTGGTTGCACACTTTGGACCCTTTGAGTGCCTTGGCAGAAATATAAATTTCTACCTTGTGCCTTTGCTATACTCTGACTCCTATGACTTCTTATGACTTTAGGCTAACTTTTGCAATTGGTTTGAGATCAAGGCCTGACTTAGGACTGCCTAGGCCTCCATGCCAAGTTGGCACAGTTCTGCATTCCCTGAGTACTGCACTGCCCTATTTTACGAACTTAAAACTCATTTATCTAGTTCAATTACTAGTTTTAATGACTTGTTAAGCATCCTAAGACTTCATTATATCTATTTAGATCAAGGCCCCATGAAGGCCTAACCTCTGTCATAGTTATTATTGACCAAAAGTCAAGTTTACCCAACTGTGCCCTGTTCTGAGCTGCTCTCGGGTTTGTGTGTGTGCACCTAACCAAATACAAGTTTTTATTGATTCTAAAGCTACTGGACGCAAGCATGAACCAAGTCCCAACTCCATTGAGCTCAGGCCTACCAAGGCCTTGCTGAAACTCACCTAAAATGACCTAAACTTCTAGTACAAATTCTACCCTGTTATGACCAACGTGACTCCTTCCACCTTAACTCCCTTCATTACACCAAAAATAACTGACAACCAACCAAGTCAAGTCTTAAAATTCACTAACACATACTGATTAACAACATATAAGGTCCATTTGTAATTTATTTAGCATGAAAATCAATTATAAAGACAAGGAAAGTAACACATCACAAGATACGCCATCACTTAACATTTTAAAGCAAAATTTCGAAGTAAGCATGCATGGTAACTTCATGACACCTACTGAACATAAGCTCATATCATCATATATAATCTAAACAAGCATTTTATCAAAAGAATCATGGCATGCAACTCATAAAAATCAAGTATCAAAGCACAATGGCATCACACATGGCATTTTGTTTCGGATCTTCTCGCAAACCAACATACAATGGTCAAATCTTCTACACAATGATTATTACATGATAAATCATCAAAGAAACATAGCATGCAAGGGTCGGAAATCTACCAAACCTCATTTTTTAAAGCAAAACTTTCGAAAATCATGAAACATGACCAAAAGTCATAAAATTTTCAAGGACAACATATCACACATTCGGCTCTTCATAGAGTCATTGCCAAATGTCATGAACAATGAGTATGACTTGGAAAAATAGAAGTGTAACACCTCTCCAAGATCAAATATTGCTCATATCTATAAGCCACCATGGTTGAAACCTTGAGTTCACAAGAACTAATGCCTCAACTTCGGCTTCATCAACATGCACACACAAAACTAACTTCAATATGAAGATACTCCACTAGATGATGAAGGTCTTGGCTTGACTAGCTTGAGAAGTGAAAGAAAACGAAGAGAACTGAAGAAAAATGGCAAGAATGGGGGTGGTGGTGTGCTTCGGCCGAGAGGGAGAGAAGAGAGGAGAGGGTGAAGTGTTTGAGTGGATGTGAGGTGAATAATGAGAGTATTCTTTTGGTTTTGTTACTAAAAGTGGTAGTGGAATAGAGAATTTACACAAGCATCCTTCTTGCTAGTTGTGACAAAAATGCATGCAAGGTTAAAGAAGTAAACTAGCAAGTTAGTAGGGTTGGAATTGACGGTCTTAGCCTTGGACTCTATTATAAGCTAAAATGCAAGCAAGGGTGTACTAGTAATCCAATAATTAATAAAAGTATGATTAAAAAGAATGGATTTTAGTAAATAAAATACAACTCCATAAATCACAAAATTAATACCATAAATACTATGAGATTTTAGAAGTTTTATAAAATTGTTTCCATAAATTTTGAACAAGAATATATTTTCAAAGAATTTTCTAAGATCAATACTCTAATAAACAAGCCAAAATAAATATAATTAACAATTCTAAGTCTCATAAGAAAATGCAAGTAATTTGATTCTAAGCCGCTTTTATACGAATTGTAATATATCATCTAATCGCAACTATTACAATTATTATCTATTCGCGATAAACTCAAATATTATTTAATAGCGTAACGAAATTTTCTTGCGTATAATTAATTATACGCTTATAAATAATCTAACAATATTCGCAATGCCACACAATGAAGAATATATATGAACACATTGAATTCACATAATTTCTGATATCTAATACATGAAAATTACATAGTGCACAAAACAAAATATTATATTACATTTATAACAAATATTTACAGGTGTTACAACCTTCCCCCCCTTAAAGGATTCAGTCCCCAGAATCTAAGTAAACAGATGAGGATACTTATCTAACATATCACTTTTTAACTCCCATGTTGACTCTTCAACTTTGGGTTTTATTCACAAAACTTTAACTAAAGGAACTATTCTATTCCTTAACACTTTATCCTTTCTATCTAGAATGCTAACCGGCTGCTCGACATAAGACAAATCTGGCTCAATCTCTACGGGTTCATTCTCTATGATACATTTGGTGTCGGGGTTGAACTTCTTAAGCAATGATACGTGAAAAATGTTGTGAATGTGCTGCATTTGAGGCGGTAAGGCAAACTCGTACGCCACTTTTCTAACTTTACCCAAAATCTCAAAAGGTCCGACAAATCTTGGACTCAACTTTCCTTTCTTGCCAAATCTAGTTATCCATTTCCAGGGTGACACTTTCAATAGAACGATTTCTCCTATTTCATATTCTACGTCCTTTCTGTGTGGATTAGCATACTTTCGTTATCTATCCTGAGCCGCGATCATTCGATTTTGAATCAAATCTACCGCTTCTTTCATTTGTTGAATCAGTTTGGGGCCAATTACCTTTCCCACTCCAACTTCATTCAGGTATCTCTAAGGGTTGAATTAGTCCACTCGGTTTCTGATGTTCGGCTTTTACCCTTTGACAAGTGTAACATCTACTAATCCATTGTGCAATCTCCTTCTTCATATCCGGCCACCAAAAATTCTATTTCAAATTTTGGTACATTTTTATGCTTTCCGGGTGAATAGAAAATTCTGAGTTGTGAGCATCCTTCAAAATCTCATTCTTCAATTCTTCCACATTCGGTATCCAAATTCTTGATGAGAATCTTAGAATTCCTTGGTTTTCTTTTTGAGTGCAAATCTCTTCTCCGGTCAACTCATTCATACTTTGATTCATCACTTCTTCTTGGCACTTCTTAATCTTTCCTGATAATCCTGGTTGAAAAGTTATCAT
Source organism: Apium graveolens (assembly GCF_009905375.1). NCBI lineage: Eukaryota > Viridiplantae > Streptophyta > Magnoliopsida > Apiales > Apiaceae > Apium > Apium graveolens. The sequence continues at coordinate 97,919,186 of NC_133648.1, forward strand.
ACAAATCATTTCCGTAGGCGCACTTGGGGCTCAAATTTCAATTCCCATCATCTCAAATTCCTTTGATAACTCTTGGGCCATAGTCAACATATTCAATCTCTCCTTGCAACTTAAAGCATCCGCTACTACGTTCGCTTTCCCGGAATGATAATTGATTGTGCAATCGTAGTCCGTAATCAACTCCAACCATCTTCGTTGCCTCATGTTTAATTCATTCTGAGTGAAAATGTACTTCAGGCTCTTGTGATCCGTATATATCTCGCATTTCTCTCCATATAGGTAATGTCTCCACAGCTTAAGAGCAAACACAATTGCATCCAATTCCAAGTCATGAGTTGGGCACCTTTGTTCGTTAGGCTTAAGTTGTCTTGACGCTTAGGCTATTACCTTCTCGCGTTGCATTAAAACACATCCCAATCCTTTGTGTGACTCATCACTGAATATTACAAAGTTTCCTCGATCATCTGACAGGGTTAATACTGGAGCGGTGACTAACTTCTGCTTTAATTCTTGAAAACTCTTTTCACAACTCTCCGTCCATTCAAACTTCTCATTCTTTCGGGTCAATTTTGTCAATGGTACTAAAATCTTTGAGAAATCCTTTACAAATCTTCGATAATATCCGTCCAATCCAATGAAACTTCTAACTTCAGTCGGGGTCTTCGGCCTTTCCCAATTCATTACAGCTTCTATCTTCGCTGGATCAACTTGAATACATTCACTTCCGACAATATGCCCTAGAAATTGAAATTCTCGCAGCCAGAATTCACACTTCGAAAACTTTGCATATAACTTCTCCTTTCTTAAAGTCTCCAAAGCTATTTTCATATGTTCAGCATGTTCTTCCTCGGTCTTTGAGTACATTAGAATGTCGTCGATAAACACAATGACAAACTTATCCAAATACTCCTTGAATACTCGGTTCATCAAATCCATAAAGGTGGCTGGCACATTTGTCAATCTGAATGCCATAACTAGAAACTCGTAATGTCTGTATCTGATTCTGAAAGCAGTCTTTGGTATGTCTTCCGGCTAAATCTTCAACTGATGATATCCCGATCGTAAGTCAATCTTCGAGAAGTAAGTTGTTCCCTTAAGTTGATCAAACAAGTCGTCAATACGAGGTAAATGGTACCTATTCTTAATTGTCAATTTGTTCAACTCTCTATAGTCGATGCACAGTCTCATGCTTCCATTTTCTTTTTCACAAACAGAACTGGAGCACCCCACGGAGATACACTCGGCCTTATAACTCCTTTATCCAATAACTCTTGTAGTTGCTTGGCCAATTCCTTCATTTCTGCTAGTGCCATTCGATAAGGTGCCTTCGATACAGGTTCCACACCGGGTGCTAAGTCGATAAAAAACTCAATTTGACGGTCTGGCGGCAATCCAGGAAGTTCGTCCAGAAATACATCGGGAAATTCGTTAACTATCAGAATACTTTCTATATTCGGCGTCTCCTTAGATCTATCAATTACATGAGCCAAATACCCTTCACACCCTTGTCTTAACAATTTTTTAGCTTGAATCATTGTCAAAAATGTTTTAACTTGTTTCTGCCCTTTAAACTCTACTTTCTTTCCTTGAGGGGACTTAAGAATCACTTTCTTCTTCTTACAATCTATTTGAGCACCATGTTCTGTTAACCAATCCATTCCTAATATAACATCAAAGTCTCCTAGTTGAAAAGGTATAAGGGAAGCAGGGAGACTATAGCCTGAAATCTCTACTTTACACCGGGGGTAAATACTTTTAACAGATACTCATTCTCGATTAGCCAAAATGATAGATAAGGGTTCAACTAACGGTTCAATTTCATAATTCAACTTGCCAACAAAAGATTCAGATATGAAGATCTAGTAGCTCCAGAATCAAATAGCACTTTAGCATTGATATTGTTGACGGAAAGCGTACCTGCCACAACTTCAGAACTCTGAACATCATCCTTGATATTCATGTTGAATGTCCTGGCCTGGGCAGGATCGGAGGGAGGGAACACTGGAGTTGCAGATTCAAAAGGTTGATTTGAAGGTAGTTGAAGAATTGGAACAAAAAATGTCATTGCTTGATTGTAAGGGACGGCTGTCAATTGCATCAACTTGTTATTTCCGGAGGTCTTGCAATCCCTCGACATATGACCGGTCTTTCCACATTTGAAGCATATAATAAGAGGCTTCGGGCTTTGACACTCATTCGTATAATGACCTTTCAAATTGCACTTGAAACAAATGATGTCAGCCTTATTCCAGTTACCCATGTGTCTCTTGTTGCAGAATTTACACTTCGTATTTGTTGCTTGCTGGGATCTTTGACCACTTGGCCCTTGAATCCTATTCTTCTGACTCTTATTATCACCCTTCTTAAATCTTCGAGGTCCTCCTTAGTTCTGTAATCCAAACTTCTTGAAATTCCTTCCACTTTGGCTCCCTTGAGCCAATCCTTAACCATTGTTTCCAAACTTTCTTTTCTTACTCTCTTTCTCCTTCAAGTTTTGATCACTTTCTCCTTCGATTACCATCATCTTCTGAACCACTTCAGCATATGTGGTCAATTCAAAAGCAACCACTCTGCTTCGTAGCCAAGGCTTCAATCCTTGTTGAATTCTCTTCGCTCTCTTTTCATCCGTGTCCACATAATCTCCAACAAACCTAGCCAATTCAGTGAATTTCTTCTCGTACTCTCCCATATTCATTCCTTCTTGTTTCAATTCAAAGAACGTCAATTCCATTTGAGTCTGCATATACCTTGGGAAATACTTGTCTAAGAAAATCTTCTTGAATCTATCCCAAGTGATAACTTATTCTTCTTCTAAAGCACGAGCTGACTCCCACCAGTAGTTTGCTTCGTCTTTCAGAAAATAAGATACATAGTCGACCTTCTTGTCTTCACTTACAACAGCTAGCGTGAAAGCTTTCTCCATCTCTTTAAGCCAATATTGGGCTTCTACAGGGTCTTGAGTTCCACGGAACTCCGGTGGTTTCACAGCTTGGAATGATTTGAAAGTTGTAAAGGTTGATTGTGGTGGAGGTGGTTGTTGTTGTTGTTGAAGTTGTTGCTGAAGGAGTTGTTGTTGTTGAACAAGGGTAACATATTGTTGGTCAAGTATTTGCATAATTTGAGCCAAGTTGGGTGGTGGATCTTCATGATCCCCGGTATTGGTGTTGCGAGCTCTACGAGGAGGCATGATTCAGAATGTTGACAAGAAAGGTTTATTCACAGTTCAATATTTGCATACACAAGTTATAACAAGAGTAAATATTAAGTAATAAGGACTTATTCAAGGTGTGTTCAACAATGCAGAGGTCTATTATTATTGTAATTCCATGATGCGATGCAACTTATTAAGATACAAGGTATCACAACTAACAGATGCAATTATATAAGCAAAGGTATATTCAAGGGATATCTTAGGGAAAGATTAGACATGATAAAGTTCTAAAGGGGTCAACAGTATTTAAATGACAAAATTCTATCTAAGCAAGCATATAACATGGTAATGAGATGGAAATAAAGATAATTAAAGTGCGAATTTAACATTAGTTCGAATGAAAAGTTCGAATAAAGTACGAACAGGAAATAAAGTGGAAATAAAGTCTTCCCGAAACAATCTGGGTACAAGGTACAAATGGAAATCAAAGTACTAATCAACAACGATGCTGGAAATAAGTAGACTATATGATAGTCTAAGAGGATGGTAGGGAAACAGGGGCACGAACACGGCTAATCACTCGGCGGAGCTCGTCGGCAATGGAGGTAAGAGTGACCTGACTCTCTCTCTCTCTCTCTCTCTCTCTCTCTCACGGTGTGGAATCATCAATGCCAATCGGTCCTCAGCCATCTGGATGATCTCCTTCAGCCCGGCTATCAGTCGGGGTCGGTTGGGCTCGTCATCAAAGTCCTCGTTGTACAACTGTTCCACCCTACGTCGAAGATTCGTGTTCTCACCTTATAGTCAATCAACCATCCTTACCATCTACTCGTAAAGAGGGAATGACACAGTAGTATGGGAATCCAGGAGTCGATGAGGATGATGCCTGTCAAACAATTATATGTATAGATACTCGGTTATAAATAAAAAGGGTTAAAGAAAAACCTATAGATTCTAACATCCCAAAAACCCAAATGATCTAAGTTCATCCTATCCTCTAAATTCCTATCTTATATTCATTTATCCTATGTTGTTCAGTGACTCAAACCTGTGGCTCTGATACCAACCTGTGACGGACCCACATTACTAACTAGCAGAAATATGCATAATATTGATTAAATAGTAAAGTAATACAAATAGTTAGAATATTAAAGCTACAAACCTTAACCATAATCCCCGGATTCACATGAATGAGTTTGAACAACATCTAACATCTTTTAATATTACAGACCAAAATATCTTATGTCAAATTACTACCAAGTTTTAAACCCAAAGTTTATAAACATTAGGGAACTACTACTTCCCTACCTACTCCAACATCTAACGGTAGGCATACCCCGAGGTCCCATATGTCTTACGCGTGGTTTGCTTGAAACGAACCATCTTCGGGTTTCACTGAAGGGATACCATCAATAACAAAATTAATGAGCAAAACGCTCAGCAAGTGAATAACAGTGTATAACAATTCATCATAAGCTCGATAAAACAATAACAGAAGGTAAATCAACATTATGAAATCTCAAATAAAAGTTCAAGTCTTTAATAAGTGAATGGAATTAGAAATCTGCATGGCTCTATGAGCAATGAGGGGGTGATCGGCCCATATCAAAGCTCCGAACCACATACAAAGTGATTCACAACTATTGAGGATCCTCTTTTAGGTCATACAACATTGTAGAAGGGGGTTGAATACAGTGTAGAATATAATCAAATCGATTTAAAGCACAAGTAACAGAAAACAGATGTATTCGATATAACAAACTCTGTTACAATGGAGTTGTTCTCTCTCAGTGATGAACAACTATCACGAGAGCTGTTAGGTTACAATATATGATCTTCTCGATGATCGTAACTCTTATAGAGTAAACTTATGTCTGTTTTTATATAGACACACAGTTACTTCTAGTTGATATGGAATATAATTCTGTCTCCTAAAATATATCAACCATATATCTTATATAATTTTTCTAGTCCTCGAACTCTTTCCATGCATATCTTCTTCTTGTATTAGTCTTGATCTTCTTTCCTGTAAATCAGCTTCCTTCCTTAACTGTTAGTCCTTCAGTACTTAAGTTCTGATATCCATCTTCTGATATTATCTTCTGATAATCTAAGTTCTGATATCCTTAAGTCCTGACTTCCAGTAAGTCCTGATTCCAGTAAGTACTGATATTTCCTGTTAGTTAAGATCTGAAAACTAAACATGAAACATATTAGACATGACATCTCAAATATATCCAATAATCTCCCCCAACTTGTAATTATGCAAGAATGTACAAGTTAATAGATTTGATGATGTCAAAAACATTTAAGTTCAAATGCAATAAGAGTTTAATAAGACTATTAATTACAACTTACAAAACATCCAGCTTTACCAACATCACTGAATCAATCTGAGTCCATAATGATTCTTAACAAAATCATTTATCAGATTATCTTCAGCTTTCTTCAGAACTTCAGCTAACTGTGCTTTGACCTGCATCAGTTCTTCTTCATTACTATCACCAATTTGATAAATGGCTGTTCTGAGAGCTTGAATGGATGTTCTTTCAAGTCCATCACCAAGTCTGATAACCTTAGGATGTGAAGAGTTTTCATTATAACATAAGCATCTTCCTTTCAGAATAACTTTCACCTTTACAGAATTCTTCAGCATAGGAATTTTTCTTCCATCACCTTCTGTAATCATTGGACTGAAATGAGAAGTCTTTGTACCAGAGATTCTGAATAGATCTTTTATAGCCTTCAAAATATATTCTGACCATCTTCTTGTAATATCAGATTTTATTTCCAAAAGATAATGAATATGTTGAAGTTCTCTGATAGGCTTCTTTAATATATCAGTATCAGCTAATCTATAAGTCCTTCCATCATTGAGAAATAAGATTAATTTCTCTTTCAGATTCTTCTTATCATGAGCATCTATCATAACTTGAGCAGACAACACTTTGTCAAGGTGCCTTTGTTTGATTTGTTCATATTGTTTGTTTGTCAATATGAAAGGATCTCCTAGAGTAACCTCTACTCCTATTTGAATCTTCTCTTCGTCAAAACATAATCCAGCTCTATCTCTAGGTTGCTTGGCTTTCAACCCAAATGTAGCAAGTTGATTAATCATGAGATTGGATTTTGGTTCAACTAGAGTAGCTTTATTCCATAACAACTTCTTCTTATCAGCAATTATCATTTTAACCAAGTCAACTTGAGCATTGTCAGTAGTTGATGTCTTGATAGCTTGATCAAAATTTTCTGTTTCTTCTGTACCTTCCTGTCCTTTATTCTGAATAACAACTTGAGCAGTGTCAGAGGTTATTTTGGAATCTTCACTTATCTTTCTTCTTTTCAGAATTTGAACAGTTTCATCTTCAACAAGATTATCATCAGATACTTGAACCATTTTACATACTGGTTTCATCATATCTTGAGAAGTTTTTAAGTCCAGTGACTTGCTTGATTCATCAATTTTTCCTTTCCCTTTTGTCTTTGGGATTACTCTCAGTCTGTGATCTAGTCTTGAACTTTGAAGTTTCAGAATTTGACTTTTCCTTGATCACAATGCCCTTTTCCTTTGGCCTTGGAGGTTTCTTTGCATCAGAAGCTTTAGACTTAGGATTTGTCTTCTCAGCAATAAATCTAGCTTCTTCCTATTTGAGAGTTTCTAAATCCATTCCTGGATTGTATTTTAGAAATAATCTTCTTGCTATCTCCTCATCAAGTGTCTGGATTTTAGGATCTTTGTAATAAACATCAGTCTGCTTCCCTTTTAACTTCAGAGTTTGCAAAAACTTCTGAAAGTCTTCAGATCCTGACTGAATCAGAATATCAGAACTTGACATCAGACTTTGCTCATCACCACTTGACTTTAGTCTTTGAGCATTCACAGCATCAGAACTTGATTTTTTATGAATATAAGATTTTCCTTGAACTTTTCTTTGACCTCTGCTCTTTTCAGAGTTTCCTTGGTCATCACCTTTATCATCCTTTTTCTTCAGTTCTTGAGTAGGTGAGCATTTGGACTTAACTACCTTCTCCCCCATTTTGGCATCATCAGGAAGTAAGAGAGAAAGAAGAAGTTCAACTGAAGATTGGATTTCATCCAATTGAGCTTTATGAGAAGCTTGATTAACCAGAACCTCAGCAATTTGGGCCTGTTGCTTCTCTTGAGTTTTCTCAATGGCTGCAACTTTTTCAGAAATAGGTCTGATATACCTGTTTTTACCAAGCTTGAGCACTTGATCAAGCTTATCAGCTTGTTCTCTGAGTGTATCAACCTTTTCATGAGTAGTAGTATGTAGACCTTGAAGATGTTTTGTAGACAGAGCTGTGATCTTGAGTTATGTCTTGAAATAAGAATTTGTGAGCAACTCATCAGCTTTTGCAATATGCTCTGTCAGAATTTTAGAACATGGAATAAAATCTGATTCATTCCACTTCTTGGTCCACTCAACACCTCTGTGAGTATCCTCCCAAGGAATAGGTGCTTCCTTTTTAACAAATTTCTTCACCAATTCTTCGATGCCCATAATAGGTACTGGAGTCTCAGCAGAAACACTGTCATCAGAACTTGAGGAAGACTCATTTTGTTCTGATATCTCAACAGTGTGTGAAGCAACTGGAGATTCAGGAATATCATCATCTAAATTCTGATCAGCAGAATTTATCTCCAGAGCTGGTGTCTTTGATGTAGATGGAACTTCCAGATAAAGAACTTCAGGTATATTCAAATTATGAATATCTATTTCAGAAATATCAGTTTGTTCTTTAGCATCATCTGTAGCTTTAATAGTAGATACATGAGGGGTAATAAATGTGTCATCGGTAGTGTCTTTGGCTTGAGCTGGAAGGGCTTCAATGATAATCGGTTATTGTAAGATCAGAGATTCCTGATCCCCTTCCTCAGCTTCTTCAGTATCTTCTGATATAGCCTCAGCCAAATACCTCCTTGCCTTCATTTTCTTTAATCTCCTTGCCAATGAAGGAGTTGCTTCAGCAGCATCAGAATTTATAAATTTCCTTTTCAAAGTATCAGAACTTTGAGCTGTTGTTTCTTTCTGAGAAGTAACATTCTCAGCTTCAACTGTCACAGGTTCAGATGCATGAACTCGTGCTTCAATTGTTTCCTCTTCACTCTTAGACTCATCTCTGAGAATCTTCTTCCTTCTCTTTTGTGAAGGTTGAGGAGCAAACTTTGTTCTCTTAGAAAGTTTGGAAGATGAAGGTCTGGTTGTTTGTGCTGATGGTTGAGAAGTCTGAGGTGGTTGTGTAGAGGTGGTAGGTGCTGATGGTTGAGGTTCTGATGGTTGGACATCAGGATATAGTGCAGTGTATTTAACTGGATCATAAATTATTAAGGCTTGTTTGATAGATAAAGGAACTCGGAGGGATCTTAACACAACCTTCTTATTATCAGTATATAATAAATCATTAAAAGCTCTTTTAGCTAGTCTGAATGATGGAATTAATTCAGTAGCTGATTGAGGCTTATCATCACAACAAAAACTATATATAAGCTGACAAAATCTAGCAAAATAAACAGTATTTCTGTCTTCTGTCATCCTATCCCCCAATGAAACCTAAGACAACACTTGCATAATCAAAATCAGTTTGATTAATGAGAGCATACCCGATTTGTTGATTAAGCCTATGTTAACTTCAGTTGGTTTATCATGTTCTAATTTGTCAGAAGTTGACTCTGCTATCACTTCTGTCTCAATATCTTTTATCTTTTTAGAATTAGACTTTACAGTTTTAGCTACAAATTTAACAGGATTTACCTTTGGCTTAGTAGTCTGTTTAACAATACTTGGCTTAACTTGTTCAGTTCCTTTTTCACTTTTCTCATCTCCATAACCTAAGCCCTCTTTCCAGTTTCCACTACTTAGTATATCCTGAGTTGCTTTACCAGAGTTAGTCCAAGTCCTGATAATCTCTCTCTCCTTTTCTAACTCAGTTTTTAGAGATTTATTCATTTTTAGCACTTCATCTCTAACATAGAAAGCATCATCTCTATCCTTCGGAGTTTGATGGAACATAACTAACTCTTTTTCTAAATAATCATTCCTCTTTTTAAAAGCAAGATTTTTAGAAGTTAATCTTTCACATGTTAAAGTTTGATTTCTATAGCTAATAAACATGGTTTTAAGATATAATCTCAACTCACTAATATCATCAGTATGAAAGGCATAAGTTGTTTGAGGTACCTTTAACTCAGCAGCATCAGAACTGCTATCAGCATTTTCCATCAAGGCATAGTTCTCCTCATCTTCAGAATCTGAGGTGTCTGTCCAGCTTTTCTTCTTTGTGATAAGTGCCTTACCTTTGTCACTCTTTCCTTTCTTGCGGTCAGGAGATATGTGGCCTTTCTCACCATAGTTGTAGCATTTGACATTTGAATAATCTCCTCTGCCAGACTTTCCTCCTTTGCCTTCAGATTTTCTGAAACTCTTCTTATCAGAACTTCTACCTTTCCTGGAAAACTTCTTTCCTCTTCTGAATTTCCTGTAGGCTATCTTTGTGATACCCTTCACCATAAGAGCACACAGCTTTATCATCTCTTCATCAACATCTACTTCGGGTAGACTTTCAGTTTCTGAATCATTATTATCAGAACTTGATGATTCTGAATTAGACTTTATGATGAGAGCCTTTCCTTTTCCTTCCTTTGAGACAGCCACTTTGGGGGATTCCTCCTCAGCATTAAGAGCAACTGTTCTTGATTTTCTCCCATGTCTCTTGCTTCTTTGATCCATCTCAAGTTCATAAGTCTTGAGCATTCCATAAATTTCATCAAGAGTAGTTTCATCAAGAGCATAGTTATCTCTTATAATAGTAGCTTTCAAATCCTAACTTTCAGGAAGAGCTAAAAGGAATTTTAGATTTAAATCTTCAATGTCATATTCCTTGTCCACCAGTGACAGATCATTCAAGAGTTTGACAAAACCTGTCATATAAGTCAGTTAATGACTCATCACTTTTTGAGTCAAAGTGTTCGTACTCTTGAGTGAGTATAGTCCTCTTGTTTTTCTTGATTGCATCAGTTCCCTAACACCTTGTCTCCAAAGCATCCCATATCTCCTTTGCAGTCTTGCAGTGAATTACCCTATTTGACATGACATTATCAATGGCACTATACAGCAAATGCCTTACCTTTGCATCCTTGGCAATAGATGAGATATCTTCGGCTGTGTATTCACTTTTCTCCTTTGGTACGGTTTTTGCTGGCTGATCTGCAACTACAACAGAGAGCTTGGTTGGCTTATGTGGTCCTTCATTAATTCTGTCAAGGTATTCTTGATCTGTAGTTTCCAGAAACATAGCCATCTTCACTTTCCATATGGGATATTCAGACGGTCTCAGGATGGGAACCCTGATAGTCTTATATCGACTATGGGTTTGAGTCTTTGGATTTTCTTCAGTTTTAGCGGGCTTGGTTGGATTTTCTGCTTCTTCAAACATAATTGTTTCGAATCTTTACTGTATGTGTGTTAACATATGTGCTCTGATACCACTTGTTAGGTCACACAATACTATAGAAGGGGGTTGAATACAGTGTAGAATACAATCAAATTGATTTAAAGCACAAGTAACATAAAACAGATGTATTCAATATAACAAACTCTGTTACAATGGAACTGTTCTCTCTCAGTGATGAACAACTATCACGAGAGTTGCTAGGTTACAATATATGAACTTCTCGATGATCGTAACTCTTATAGAGTAAACCTATGTCTGTATTTATATAGACACAGTTACAAGATAACTTCTAGTTGATATGGAATATAATTTTGTCTCCTAAAATATATCAACCAGATATCTTATATAATTCTTCTAGTCCTTAAACTCTTTCCATGGATATATTCTTCTTGTATTAGTCTTGATCTTCTTTCATATAAATCAGCTTCCTTCCTTAACTGTTAGTCCTCCAGTACTTAAGTTCTGATATCCATCTTCTGATAATCTAAGTTCTGATATCCTTAAGTCCTGACTTCCAGTAAGTCCTGATTCCAGTAAGTACTGATATTTCCTGTTAGTTAAGATCTCAAAACTAAACATGAAACATATTAGACATGACATCTAAAATATATCCAACATCCTCGGCACACATTGGCCATATAAAACCATCAGGCTCCCCGCTACGGAGGTTTTTAAAATTATAACAGTGACTAGCGCCTCAGTCTTATAAGAAAATACCATCCAATTCCTTTTATTAATTCATTTTAGTTCAAAGGGTTCTTGATCAAGGAAAAGATAACAACTGTATGTATTGTCGAGGTTCAAGTGACAGGTTGTCTAAAATGAGGGAATGTTATTAAGATCAGGGTTCCCAAAAGAAATAATTCAAATTTATGAGGGGTTTAGGATTCACTTGATATATTAAGGGACTATTGTAGGGTATTCATGTGGGTATGAGGTAATATGTGACGAAAAGGGATCAATTCAAGTATGAAAGCGATTAACTAAATCCAAGGTCTAATCATTGGGTGATGTTAGGGACTATTTAATCTTATTAAAACTGTAGTCATGCATTCACAAGGTATATAATAACAAGAAACAGAATTATAGAGGTAAGTTGAGAGTTCACTTGCCTGGACTATGCTTACTGAGCACTTGAATGGAATCGTCTATGGGCTCCTTTCCTGGCCTCCTACTTAAACCTATAATAAATAGTATCCTCGTCACAACACTTGCTAACTACCCTTTCACGTATACTATATATATAGATATGTATACACATATATATACATATACACTTAACCTCAACTAATTACAAGTAATATATGCATCACATATAACACATAGCAAGAAATGGCATGATAATTTATCACTTAATTAATAGTACACGTAGATTCTATTTACTACCTTAGTCACTTAAAAACTTAACCATATAACATACAATTATCATGACCAATACTCCTAATCCTCCTTTACAGACCTTAACTCAACCTAAATTTAGTAAGGCACACTTGTGCCTCACTTCAAATGACTCACAAATGCAATGCACATTACTTAACTTACCCGAATGTACACCTTGGCACCATTTGTGTGCCTTGACAAAATAATGCTCTTCTACTTGGGGCCTTTGACCAATCTGACTCTCACTAACTTATACAACTTAAAAATAACTCCCAAAGTCATTATGAGGTCAAGGCCTCACACAGGACACACACACAATGCAATGCACCTCACTAAGTTTCTAAATGTGACTCTAATGGTTACTCTTAGGTGTTTTGGTGGAAATAAGGTATCTCCACCTAAGTCCTTCACTCCTAACAAATTCAAAAAGCTTGTAAGGACTCTAAACTATCTCACTGAGGTGATATGACTCAGAGGCCTCACTTATAAGGATTCTTAATAACCAATGCACCAACTAGACTCCCCTGGTTACACACTTTGGCACACCTTTGAGTGCCTTGGCAGAAAAATGAATTACTACCTTGTGACTTTGCTATACTCTAACTCCTATGAATTCTTATGACTTTAAGCTAACTTTTGAAATTGGTTTGACATCAAGGCCTCACTTAGGCCTCCTTAGGCCTCCATGCCAAGTTGGCACAATTTTGCCTTCCCTGAGTACTACACTACATTATTTTTACCAACTTAAAACTCATTTATCTAGTTCAATTACTGGTTTTAATGACTAGTTAAGCTTCCTAAGACTTCATTATATCTATTTACACCAAGGCCCCATGAATGCCTAACCTCTGTCATAGTTATTATTGACCAAAAGTCAAGTTTACCCAACTGTGCCCTGTTCTGAGCTGCTCTCGGGTTTGTGTATGTGCACCTAACCAAATGCAAGTTTTTATTGATTCTAAAGCTATGCATGCATGAACCAATTCCCAAATCCCTTGAACTCAGGCCTACCAAGGCCTTGCTAAAACTCACCTAAAATGACCTAAAATGACCTAAACTTCTAGTACAAAATTCTGCCCTACTATGACCAACGTGACTCCTTCCACCTTAACTCCCTTCATTACACCAAAAACAACCAACAACCAACCAAGGAAAGTCTTAAAATTCACTAACACCTACTGATTAACAACATATAAGGTCCATTTGCCATTTATTTAGCATGAAGATCAATTATAAAGACAAGGAAAGTAACACATCAAAAAACACGCCATCACTTAACATTTTAAAGACAAATTTCGAAGTAAGCATGCATGGTAACTTCATGACACCTACTAAATATAAGCTCATATAATCATATATAATCTAAACTAGCATTTTATCAAAGGAATCATGGCATGCAACTCACAAAAATCAAGTATCAAAACAAAATGGCATCACACATGGCATTTTATTTCGGATCTCTTCACAAACCAACATGCAATGGTTAAATCTTCTACACAAGGATTATAACATGATAAATTATCAAAGAAACATAACATTCAAGGGCCGGAAATCTACAAAACCTCATTTTTAAAAGCAAAACTTTCGAAAATCATGAAACATGGCCGAAAGTCATAAAATTTTCAAGGACAACATATCACACATTCGGCTCTTCATAAATTTATTGCCAAATGTCATGAACAATGAGTATGACTTGGAAAAATAGAAGTGTAACACCTCTCCAAGATTATATATTGCTCATTTCTATAAGCCACCATGGTTGAAACCTTGAGTTCACAAGAACTAATGCCTCAACTTCAGCTTCATCAACATGCGCACATAAAACTAACCTCAATATGAAGATACTCCACTAGATGATGAAGGTCTTGGCTTGACTAGCTTGAGAAGTGAAAGAAAATGAAGAGAAGTGAAGAAAAATGGTAAGAATGGGGGTGGTGGTGTGCTTTGATCGAGAGGGAGAGAGGAGATGAGATGTGACGTGTAATATCCGGGATATAACGTGTAATTATTTTTACTATTAAACAATTAATATGTGTGTGTAGTATCTATTCTGTGAGTTAATTGTTAAGTGATATATGTACTTGAATATTCAAAAATAATATTAATTGAGTATTTTAATTTTTATATGCCCAAAATAAAATATAGATAATTGTCATATCTTCCTAATTATTTTTATGTTGATTTATAGATTTATAAGAATCATATGAAATTTTTAAAATCTTTTTCCGGGTAATTAAAATCTATTTTATAAAAACGGGAACCAACCGACGTCAACCGTTGTTACGTTTTTGGAACCCGAAACTCTTCCGAGAACTCCTTCCTAACCTAATTGTAATATTCCGAGCATTTTCCATGTTTCGACTTTTTCGATCCGGCGTACGGTTTGTCCTACGCGGGTCCCGGCGCAACATTTTCGATACAATATTCGTTTCGGTAAATCAATAAAACCCGTATTTTCGATAAACGGGAGCTTTTTATTAAACTATCCCAATTATCACTTCGTAGTACGTGTAACTGGGCGCTGAGACCAAGACCGCAGTACAAATTGTACTGATTTGGATAATTATCCCGAAAACCGATACCGTTTGGATCAGTTTTTATAAATAAACGTACCATTTTATATCCGGAATGATCCAACGGGATACTAATTTTCCGTAATTATAAATAGCCTTTTTCCGTATTTTATTTCGTATTAAAATCATTTGCAGACAGATAAATATATAATTTTACAGAGAAAAATCATATATTCATAAACCTTTCTGAGAATCAAACCAACTTTTGAAGGTGTTAGTGATCTTTGTTTGAAAAGCTCGAGTACTGGATTTGAAGGTCTTGAGAAGCTCTATCAGAATCTGTAATTCATACACCTGCAGAATCAAAGGTTGAATTTCTAAAAATTTAATTATTTTCGAATTTATTTTATTAAAAATATGAATTTTTGTTCGGATGATTGTTTGTATGATTTGATGATTGTATGTTGTAGAGCTTGTTTTCCTGATGATTTTCATATGTCATACGTCTGATTTGGAGTTCAATAACATGTTCAAATTTGAGTTTGATTTTCGAATTTTAAAATTAGGGTTTATAACCCGTATGAATGTTCTTAATTGAAATTTGGGGGTTTCTTATTCTGTGATAGATTGATGTTGTGTTATAGTGGGTTGTGTTCTCTGTGAATTTGCAATCCAGTCGTATAAGTTTCATGAACCAACGAGGTCTGTAGAGAAGGGAGTTGTGTTTTGAAGTTTTCCGATGTTCACCGGAAACTGGGAAATTTCACGGCTAAATTCCGGCCAACTCAGGGATTGTTAGGTTGTTTTGATTGCATGGTTGTGTTCCTGGTGTTGTGTAGATGTGATCTGGAGCTTGTGGCAAGGTGAGGAAGCCGGAATCGTGTTCTCCGGCGAACCCCTGTATTTTCCGGCGACTGACTGTAAAAATTGCAGTTTAGTCCCTGAACTTTTGAAAACGATGCAGTTTGGTTCCTGTAGTTTCCAGACTTTGCAAAAATAGGATTCCTGTTTTAAAAATGTTTAAAAATCAGATTTCTCATTTATTTTTATTATAAAAATTCGTTTTTAATTTCTGAAAATTCTAAAAATTATTACTTTAATTCCGAAAATTATTTTTAATTCACAAATAAATCTGAATTAATTATTTAATTAATTTCAATTAATTTTTAATTGATTAATTAGTCAATTAATTCGAAAATTAATTGATTAATTGATTTAATTAATTATTAATTGATTTTTAATTAATTATTTAATTAGATTTAATTATTAAAAATGATTTAAAAATTCTGAAAAATAGTTTCGAGCTTTAAAATATTATTCTAAATTATTTTCAAGGCTCGATAATTATTCTAAAATTATTTCGGAGCCAGAATTGACCAACCGAACCCTGTTTATTAACCCGAAATTGATTCAACGACCCGTTTTAATTCCGAAAAATGTTTTAAAAATTATTTTAAATACCAGAAAGCCTCTTTATTACCCGAGACTTCTTTATAAATGATATGTCTTTGATTACGTGATGTACTATGTGTTATACGTGACCTGTTGTTTGACTATCGGTTTATATATTCGATATTTATTTGAATAGTGCGTAGATTTCAATCCGTTAATCGGATTTGGGTAAAACGAAGGGTAGATAGAAGTGTGTGTTGAATAGAATCTTGTGAGTCGATAATTGATAGATGCTTTTGATATGTGAGCAGAAGAGGCAAGGCGTAGAAAAGGGAAACAGATAGTTAAGGAGTAAGACGATTGTGATTGAAAGCGAGTGCAGTGTAGTAAGCTAATACCAGGCAAGTGTTTTGAACTTTCTCGAGATATTGAAATTCTTGATAGTCTTGTTGACATTGCAAGTGCTTTGAAGCACGGAAACCTAAACCCTGATTTCAGTTATTGTTCTTGAGCCATGAACCATATTCTTTCTAAGCCATTGATTATTGTAAACCCAAACTCGAACCTTAAGTATACAATACTATTCCATAAATACATGCAAACAAAATCCCAAACACTGAACTGAATTACTTGTACATTTAACCATTGTATCCTATGCTTTGCAAGCCCAAATCTTTGAAACCCTGAATTGTTGATTCTTTTGTATCCAATTCTTTCATTACCCAGCAATCAAGCTTCTAAACTATTTTCAATGATCCTTACAAAGATTGAAACCCTTTTTATTGTGAAACACTCATTGTTGTTAATGGTTTTGGTTATTGTTTATTATTGCATATTCTGTTATTATGTTAGAATTGGATTGTTTTTATAAAATTATGGACCAGATTCGTGGTCAGACCATATAATGGTCAAGTTAGGCCAATGTGTGCCTTGGATCCAGTAGTTAGAGCAATGCTGTGTGCCTTGCTCGGGGTTAGTGCGCGACTGATCAGCAGCCTAACCTTGGTTTTTTAAATTGAAAGTATAATATCCAATTCTAAATCATAATCCATTGTTCACTTGATATCATAATTATAGTCACTTGATGATCATTATTCTCAGTTTTGTCATTGTGACTTGCTGAGCTAGTTAGCTCATTCGTGCGATGTTGTTTATATTCTTTCCAGTTAAAAAGGAACCAGTTGGTAGCGAGGATCCCCAGTCCAGCGCGAGAGCTAGGGGTTCAGGTTGAGGAAGCTGAGCTAGTAGGCTTCTTTTGAATAATTTAAGTTTGTAAAAGGTTGTAATAATGTTTAATACTTAGTTGATTTTGAGATAGTTGGGATTTGAACGGTTTGTAATATAGTAGTGTGTTTGGCTTGTGTGCATACTTTAACCTGTTGCGATCCGTGGTAGTTGGTAAATAGGGTCACTGCATATATTATTATTATCTTTATTATTGTTATAAGCAGGTTATAATTAAGGTGTGTGTGTGTGGACCCCAAACTTCTGACCCGGGTTTGGAGGGCGCCACAGGTTGGTATCAGAGCTACAGGTTATAAGTCACTGACACAAGCCTAGGTTAACGGGAATGGGTAGAGGGTTAAGATTAGAAGTAAGGCATAGGATGATAGAACGATGAGAGGTTGAGTGCTTCGATATATCAGGTATTAGTATAGTTTGCGTATGGAACGAGATTCTTATATTGCGATATGATTTCAGATAGCAGAGATGGCCGACTCTTTTATTCCCGTATCAGCTGATCACTCAGAGCCTTCAGTAGGAGTGCCGCCTTCGGATCCACGTCCTGTTGTTCCACCAGCATTGGCTATTTTACCTCCACCGGTGTTGCAGCCCGTACCACTGCAGGCTATTCCACCTCCAGGCATGAGGCCACCTGTTAGAGGACCCCCACCTGCGGATTCAGGCTTTACTAGTCATTCAGTCACAGGAGTACCTTTCCAGTTCTCTTCCTATCCTGTCCCATATCATCAGTTTGAGGCTTGCCTTATGGAGCAGCGATTCCTTCAGGGTCAGATTCAGGAGTTACTACATATCATGCGTACCAGAGAGATGGGGAGTGGTGAGAGGCGACTTAGAGAGAGGCTCCAGGCGTTTCGTAGAGCAGCTGCTGTGAGGATTTCTGAGGCTACACATGAGGACATCACCCCTGACTTCCTAGTGGAATGGGCTAAGTGGGTTCTAGAGGAGCTTGAGGAGATTGGAGGTCCAGACTTGCCATGAGTTAGAGATTCAGAGATGGAGATGCTGAGTAGTGTTGTATGGTTATATAGCATGTACAGTAGTATGTAGTGTGTATCAGTAGACTTTTGAGTTGTATTTATAGACTAGCTATGCTGACTAGTGAGTAGGTTGTTGTACCCTTTTTGCTTTTATTTTCGAAGCGTCTATACGCTTGTACTACCCTAAAACTTTTGATCTATATATATATCAGTACCTTTTTCCTTTCCAGCACTGTCATTTATTTTACTGCACCTGTTTTACCTTATCTTATTTATTGCACCAGCTATACCCTGTGATACCATGTACCCTGTTTTCCATAACTGTTTATATTCTGTAAAGAAGCACGCATTTTACTTAGTTACAACTGTTTTCAAAAAGAGATATTCCTGTTTTACAAAACTTTTCTTTTATGCAAATATTTGATTTAAAAGCTAAATAAATTGATTGATTCTTTACAGAAAATGCCTCCCAAAAGAAATACCCGCACCAACACCAGAAATGAAGAAACCAACAACAACAACAATCAAGATGATATAAACCCGAACGTGAACCCAGGACCTATAGACCCAGCAGTAGCCCAGATTCTTCAAATCTTGGCTCAACAAACAGTTCACCTAGCACAACAACAACAGAGACAGACCAATCCCCAGGTAACCTTCAAAACTTTTCAGGCAGTAAACCCACCAGAATTCAAGGGTTCCTTAGAGCCAATTGAAGCAAATGTTTGGTTAAAGGAAATAGAGAAGGCATTTGCCTTAGTGAAAGTGAAAGAGGAACAGAAGGTTGAGTTTGCAAGTTACTATCTGAAGAATGAAGCCACCTATTGGTGGGAGATGGTGAAGACATTGAAAGGTACGGATGTTATTACTTGGGAAAGGTTTAAGGAATTGTTTCTAGAAAAGTATTTTCCTCAGTTTGTTCAGGATCAAATGGAGTTGAAGTTTTTAGAGTTAAAGCAAGGGAATATGTCGGTAACAGATTATGAGGGGAAGTTTGAGGAATTGTCAAGGTATGTGCCGTCGTATGTTGATACTGATAGAAAGAAAGCTAAAAGATTCCAGCAAGGCTTGAAGCCATGGATCAGAGGGAAGGTAGCTATTTTTGAATTGGAGACTTATGCAGGAGTAGTACAGAAGGCTATGATCGCAGAGACAGAGAGTGAGATGTTCCAGAAAGATAAGGAAAGCAAGAAAAGGAAAGTTGAAGGAAGTGAGGGTCAGTCACAACCAGGGAAGTTTTCAAATTTTAAGAAGGGCAAGTTCCAGCCAGGGAGAAATTTTAATTTCAGAAGACAAAATGCAGGAGACGGAGGCCAGGGCAATCGTCCAGCTAATGTGAATCAGCCGAATCAGTTGAGATTAACTTTTCCAGATTGTCAAGTTTGTGGAAAGAAGCATGGAGGAGTTTGTAACAAGTTGAATGTGGTATGTTTTAAATGCAACCAGAAAGGGCACTATTCAAGGGAGTGCCGAAATCAGCCAGCAAATAAAGATCAGCCTATCCGAAACCCAGCAGTGAAGGTTCCAGCCATTGGATTTACATGCTTTAAATGTGGGAAGCCAGGACATATGGCCAGGGATTGCAAGACACCAGCCCCAGTCAGTAATGCATTGAGGATTATGGGATCTACCCCAACAATGAATGAGACTCCAAGGGCTAGAGTTTTTGACATGTCGGTGAAGGATGCTATCCAGGATACGGATGTCGTGGCAGGTACGCTTAATGTGAATTCTTTATGTGCCAAAGTGTTAATAGATTCGGGAGCAACTCGATCGTTTGTGTCACAAGACTTTGTTAGTAAATTAAATTGTCCAGTTGAATGCTTAAATGAAATAATGACTGTGGAATTAGCAAATCAAGAACGTGTAACTGTGAACCAAGTTTGTGGAAATTGTGAGGTTGAGATTTCTGGTAGTAAGTTTTGTGTAGATTTAATACCATTTAAGTTAGGAGAATTTGATGTGATATTAGGGATGGATTGGTTATCTAAGCATGATGCTCAAATAGATTGTCGAAATAAGAAAGTAATGGTGAAAATGCCAGACGAAAGAATTGTAACGTTCAAAGGTCAAAAACAAGTAAAGAAGTTCTTAACAATGATTCAAGCCAAGAAATTATTACGGCAAGGATGTGAGCATTTCGTAGCATATGTAATCGACAGGAGTCAGGAGCCAGCAAAACTTGAATATATTCCAGTAGTGAATGAATTCCCAGACGTATTTCCCGACGAATTACCAGGACTTCCTCCAGATAGAGAAATTGAATTTGCGATCGACTTAGCACCTGGAGCAGAACCGGTGTCCAAGGCCCCGTACAGAATGGCGCCTGTTGAGATGAAAGAGTTAGCAAAGCAATTGCAGGAATTGTTAGAGAAAGGAGTAATTAGACCCAGCGTATCCCCGTGGGGAGCCCCGGTATTATTTGTCAGGAAGAAAGATGGAAGCATGAGACTGTGCATTGACTATAGGGAGCTCAACAAGCTGACAATCAAGAACAAGTATCCGTTACCCAGAATCGATGATTTGTTTGACCAATTGAAGGGAGCCAAGTATTTCTCCAAAATTGATTTAAGATCAGGATATCATCAACTAAAGATCAAGCCAGAAGATATACCAAAGACAGCTTTTAGAACAAGGTATGGGCATTATGAATTTTTAGTGATGTCTTTTGGATTGACCAACGCCCCAGCAGCATTTATGGACCTGATGAATAGAATTTTCAAAGAGTATTTGGATAAGTTTGTTATTGTATTTATAGACGATATTTTAATCTATTCCAAGACGAAAGAGGATCATGCGAAACATGTGAGAACGGCTTTGGAGATTTTAAGGAAAAAGAAGTTATATGCTAAACTATCGAAGTGTGAGTTTTCGCTACAGGAAGTTCAGTTCTTAGGACACATAGTCAGTAACGAAGGGATCAAAGTGGACCCAGCAAAGATCGAAGCAATTACGAATTGGGAGAGACCGAGAACACCCACTGAGGTAAGAAGTTTCCTAGGATTGGCGGGATATTATCGTCGATTTGTTCAGAATTTCTCAAGGATTGCCACACCATTAACAAAGCTTACACGAAAGAATGAAAAGTTTATATGGAACGACAAGTGCGAAGAAAGTTTTCAAGAATTGAAGCAGAGATTAATCACGGCACCTGTTTTGTCACTTCCAGACGATCAAGGGAATTTCATAATTTATAGCGATGCTTCTCATAAAGGACTAGGATGTGTTCTTATGCAGCACGATAAGGTGATTGCTTATGCGTCAAGACAATTGAAACCACACGAACAGAAATACCCTACTCATGACTTAGAGCTAGCAGCTATAGTTTTTGCTTTGAAGATTTGGAGACATTATTTATATGGAGAAAAGTGTGAGATTTTCACGGATCACAAAAGTTTGAAATATATATTTACCCAGAAGGAACTTAATATGAGGCAAAGGAGATGGTTAGAATTGATCAAGGATTATGATTGCTCGATTAATTATCATCCCGGTAAGGCGAACGTTGTAGCAGATGCGTTAAGTCGAAAGGAAAGGTTAAATATGTTATCTGTACCTGAAGAATTATATAAAGAATTTCAGAAATTAGAATTGGAGGTTAGAATTTGCAAACCTGAGGAAGCAAAAGTATACAGTATGATTTTTCAACCGGAGTTATTGGAGAAGATAAAGAAATGCCAGAAAGAGGTAATGGATCAGGATATAAATAGTTTGGTAGGTGAGGAATTATGCACGCAACAAGATGATCAAGGTATTCTTAGGTTTTCTTCAAGAGTTTGGATTCCACCAGTGACGGAGTTAAAGAATGAAATTTTACAAGAGGCACATAGTTCAAGATATTCCATCCATCCAGGGAGTACCAAAATGTACAGAGATTTAAAGAAGAATTATTGGTGGCCAAATATGAAAAGGGAAATTTCAGAATGGGTTAGCAAATGCTATACCTGTCAGAGAGTTAAAGCGGAGCATCAGAGACCAAGCGGATTGCTACAGCCATTGGAGATTCCAGAATGGAAGTGGGAACATATTACCATGGATTTCATAGTTGGATTACCAAGGACAAGGGCTAATCATGATGCCATTTGGGTTATAGTGGATAGACTTACCAAGTCAGCTCATTTTCTGCCTATAAATGAAAGATTTTCGCTCGACAAGCTAGTCCATATGTACCTAAAAGAAATTGTAGTTCGTCATGGAGTTCCAGTGTCTATCGTATCTGATCGAGATCCAAGGTTTAATTCAAGATTTTGGAAGGGTTTTCAAGAATGTTTGGGAACAAAATTGAATATGAGTACGGCCTATCACCCGCAGACGGACGGCCAAAGTGAAAGAACAATCCAGACAATCGAGGACATGCTACGTGTTTGTGCTATTGATTTCAAAGGAAGTTGGGACGAGCATTTACCCCTAATAGAATTTGCTTATAACAACAGTTATCACGCCAGCATTGGGATGCCACCTTATGAAGCCCTTTATGGACGCAAATGTAGATCTCCATTATATTGGGATGAAGTAGGAGAACGCAAAATACTCGGACCTGAATTGGTGCAACAGACAAAAGAAGTTGTTGAACTCATCCAGAAAAGATTAATATCCACACAAAATCGTCAAAGAAGATATGCAGACCAGTCAAGGAAAGACATGGAATTTGAAGAAGGGAGCTTGGTATTATTGAAAGTATCACCGTGGAAAGGACTAACGAGGTTTGGAAAGAAAGGGAAGCTAAGCCCAAGGTATGTCGGACCTTTTGAGATCCTAAAGAGCGTTGGCAAAGTAGCTTACGAATTAGCGTTACCTCCGCACATGGAGCACATTCACAATGTTTTTCACGTATCGATGCTCAAGAAATATAATCCAGACTCCAGGCATGTAATAGAATATGAGCCAATAGAGCTTCAGGCAGATTTATCATATGTAGAGAGTCCAATAGAGATTTTAGAGGAAAGAGAGAAAGTATTGAGAAATAAAGTGGTAAAGTTAGTAAGAGTATTGTGGAGAAACCCAAAGGTTGAAGAGTCAACTTGGGAGTTAGAAAGTGATATAAAAGAAAAGTACCCTCATTTGTTTTCTTAGGAGATTCTGAGGACAGAATCCTTTTAAGGGGGGAAGGATGTAATATCCGGGATATAACGTGTAATTATTTTTACTATTAAACAATTAATATGTGTGTGTAGTATCTATTCTGTGAGTTAATTGTTAAGTGATATATGTACTTGAATATTCAAAAATAATATTAATTGAGTATTTTAATTTTTATATGCCCAAAATAAAATATAGATAATTGTCATATCTTCCTAATTATTTTTATGTTGATTTATAGATTTATAAGAATCATATGAAATTTTTAAAATCTTTTTCCGGGTAATTAAAATCTATTTTATAAAAACGGGAACCAACCGACGTCAACCGTTGTTACGTTTTTGGAACCCGAAACTCTTCCGAGAACTCCTTCCTAACCTAATTGTAATATTCCGAGCATTTTCCATGTTTCGACTTTTTCGATCCGGCGTACGGTTTGTCCTGCGCGGGTCCCGGCGCAACATTTTCGATACAATATTCGTTTCGGTAAATCAATAAAACCCGTATTTTCGATAAACGGGAGCTTTTTATTAAACTATCCCAATTATCACTTCGTAGTACGTGTAACTGGGCGCTGAGACCAAGACCGCAGTACAAATTGTACTGATTTGGATAATTATCCCGAAAACCGATACCGTTTGGATCAGTTTTTATAAATAAACGTACCATTTTATATCCGGAATGATCCAACGGGATACTAATTTTCCGTAATTATAAATAGCCTTTTTCCGTATTTTATTTCGTATTAAAATCATTTGCAGACAGATAAATATATAATTTTACAGAGAAAAATCATATATTCATAAACCTTTCTGAGAATCAAACCAACTTTTGAAGGTGTTAGTGATCTTTGTTTGAAAAGCTCGAGTACTGGATCTGAAGGTCTTGAGAAGCTCTATCAGAATCTGTAATTCATACACCTGCAGAATCAAAGGTTGAATTTCTAAAAATTTAATTATTTTCGAATTTATTTTATTAAAAATATGAATTTTTGTTCGGATGATTGTTTGTATGATTTGATGATTGTATGTTGTAGAGCTTGTTTTCCTGATGATTTTCATATGTCATACGTCTGATTTGGAGTTCAATAACATGTTCAAATTTGAGTTTGATTTTCGAATTTTAAAATTAGGGTTTATAACCCGTATGAATGTTCTTAATTGAAATTTGGGGGTTTCTTATTCTGTGATAGATTGATGTTGTGTTATAGTGGGTTGTGTTCTCTGTGAATTTGCAATCCAGTCGTATAAGTTTCATGAACCAACGAGGTCTGTAGAGAAGGGAGTTGTGTTTTGAAGTTTTCCGATGTTCACCGGAAACTGGGAAATTTCACGGCTAAATTCCGGCCAACTCAGGGATTGTTAGGTTGTTTTGATTGCATGGTTGTGTTCCTGGTGTTGTGTAGATGTGATCTGGAGCTTGTGGCAAGGTGAGGAAGCCGGAATCGTGTTCTCCGGCGAACCCCTGTATTTTCCGGCGACTGACTGTAAAAATTGCAGTTTAGTCCCTGAACTTTTGAAAACGATGCAGTTTGGTCCCTGTAGTTTCCAGACTTTGCAAAAATAGGATTCCTGTTTTAAAAATGTTTAAAAATCAGATTTCTCATTTATTTTTATTATAAAAATTCGTTTTTAATTTCTGAAAATTCTAAAAATTATTATTTTAATTCCGAAAATTATTTTTAATTCACAAATAAATCTGAATTAATTATTTAATTAATTTCAATTAATTTTTAATTGATTAATTAGTCAATTAATTCGAAAATTAATTGATTAATTGATTTAATTAATTATTAATTGATTTTTAATTAATTATTTAATTAGATTTAATTATTAAAAATGATTTAAAAATTCTGAAAAATAGTTTCGAGCTTTAAAATATTATTCTAAATTATTTTCAAGGCTCGATAATTATTCTAAAATTATTTCGGAGCCAGAATTGGCCAACCGAACCCTGTTTATTAACCCGAAATTGATTCAACGACCCGTTTTAATTCTGAAAAATATTTTAAAAATTATTTTAAATACCAGAAAGCCTCTTTATTACCCGAGACTTCTTTATAAATGATATGTCTTTGATTACGTGATGTACTATGTGTTATACGTGACCTGTTGTTTGACTATCGGTTTATATATTCGATATTTATTTGAATAGTGCGTAGATTTCAATCCGTTAATCGGATTTGGGTAAAACGAAGGGTAGATAGAAGTGTGTGTTGAATAGAATCTTGTGAGTCGATAATTGATAGATGCTTTTGATATGTGAGCAGAAGAGGCAAGGCGTAGAAAAG
Organism: Apium graveolens; assembly: GCF_009905375.1. Lineage (NCBI taxonomy): Eukaryota > Viridiplantae > Streptophyta > Magnoliopsida > Apiales > Apiaceae > Apium > Apium graveolens. The sequence continues at coordinate 97,944,686 of NC_133648.1, forward strand.
GGAAACAGATAGTTAAGGAGTAAGACGATTGTGATTGAAAGCGAGTGCAGTGTAGTAAGCTAATACCAGGCAAGTGTTCTGAACTTTCTTGAGATATTGAAATTCTTGATAGTCTTGTTGACATTGCAAGTGCTTTGAAGCACGGAAACCTAAACCCTGATTTCAGTTATTGTTCTTGAGCCATGAACCATATTCTTTCTAAGCCATTGATTATTGTAAACCCAAACTCGAACCTTAAGTATACAATACTATTCCATAAATACATGCAAACAAAATCCCAAACACTGAACTGAATTACTTGTACATTTAACCATTGTATCCTATGCTTTGCAAGCCCAAATCTTTGAAACCCTGAATTGTTGATTCTTTTGTATCCAATTCTTTCATTACCCAGCAATCAAGCTTCTAAACTATTTTCAATGATCCTTACAAAGATTGAAACCCTTTTTATTGTGAAACACTCATTGTTGTTAATGGTTTTGGTTATTGTTTATTATTGCATATTCTGTTATTATGTTAGAATTGGATTGTTTTTATAAAATTATGGACCAGATTCGTGGTCAGACCATATAATGGTCAAGTTAGGCCAATGTGTGCCTTGGATCCAGTAGTTAGAGCAATGCTGTGTGCCTTGCTCGGGGTTAGTGCGTGACTGATCAGCAGCCTAACCTTGGTTTTTTAAATTGAAAGTATAATATCCAATTCTAAATCATAATCCATTGTTCACTTGATATCATAATTATAGTCACTTGATGATCATTATTCTCAGTTTTATCATTGTGACTTGCTGAGCTAGTTAGCTCATTCGTGCGATGTTGTTTATATTCTTTCCAGTTAAAAAGGAACCAGTTGGTAGCGAGGATCCCCAGTCCAGCGCGAGAGCTAGGGGTTCAGGTTGAGGAAGCTGAGCTAGTAGGCTTCTTTTGAATAATTTAAGTTTGTAAAAGGTTGTAATAATGTTTAATACTTAGTTGATTTTGAGATAGTTGGGATTTGAACGGTTTGTAATATAGTAGTGTGTTTGGCTTGTGTGCATACTTTAACCTGTTGCGATCCGTGGTAGTTGGTAAATAGGGTCACTGCATATATTATTATTATCTTTATTATTTTTATAAGCAGGTTATAATTAAGGTGTGTGTGTGTGGACCCCAAACTTCTGACCCGGGTTTGGAGGGCGCCACATGACGGCCTCAACCCCGGGGTCAGGAGTTGACGTCACTAAACACAATCATCAAAATATAAACAACAGACTTATTATTAAAATATAATAACTTGACCCCAAACCAAGATCCGATCCAGGTTCAAGTATAATTCAGGTTCTCAATCTACAAACTCTTTATTCAACATCTTACACACTCTAACTTTATTCAGTAACTCCTCAGACTTCATGGCCTGATACAAACTACCTCAGAGGAGCCGGGTCCAATAGGGGCGGGAACATGGGTCGGTCTGACTGATCTTCTAGGCATCTGCGAAATGTACATAACAGTTTGTAAGGGTGAGCATAATCACTTAGCAGTACCAAGATATGAATAACAGAAATAAAACTGGAATATAACAATAAAAAGGAACAGAACTGTAACCATCATATCAACATTTCATAATGAAAATCAAAGGTAACTGGATATCATTATTTAGCATGCTTTGTTAAAACATCATAGCAGTGTGCTGTGTAATACCAGAGTCCAATTTTAGCATGCTAATCATTTTATAAAACCGCTGTATCAACCAATTATGCTCTTATATAATTCACAAATCCCAATCAGATACATAGCGGATATGTGAAGACAGCTGATCAGGCTATTAACACCAGACAACTCTAACTGCCACATTTACCTGTTCCGGAACTCAGAGACTAGCTAGGTCTCTGACCTGCTGGACTAATCGGTTTTATAGTGCGCGCAACCGAATTAGCCTCTTACGCCACCTCAATAGGCCTACTCTAGCCCCAATGTATCCCATATCTGACCGTTTTATCCAGTTTTCAAAACACTTGTACCTATCTCATTTTCAAAATCATTTATTTAACCAACACACATATAAAATCCAGTTCACAATCATTTCATTCGAGATAGGTACCTTTTAAAGTTACTTTTCCCCCAAAGCAATTTGAAAACAGTGAATTATAACTACAGGGGATACGTAACTTAAAACGATTCTGTTCCATTACGAGAATAAAACATTTAGCTATTCATATACACTGATCCATAAAAGAATGGTCAGGGGTACTTGCATTGCAACGCTTTACAAAACCCTAAGTAGCTTTCACGCTGACTTTGATCCTGGAACAACTCGACTGGGATCTACAATTACAGAATACCCTAATTAGTTATACCGACATGCTTGATATCCTCAGATTTTTTTATTACCCCCAATCCGATAACCCGACTCATATTATTAATATACCTATAATCACGTAATCACATATCCCGAGCATAAATAGGGGTAACACGTAGAATATAATTGTGTACGTTTATAAAATATATTTTTAGAAAATTTTGACAGCAACTTCTTTATTTATAAGACTACCCGTCGATTATAATCGACATCAAAATCACAGCAATCCACCACATTATTCCACCATTTATATAACGTACATCCCAACACCAATCAAAATTAGTTATTTAAATCGAAACATATTTTACATAATTATTTTATTTTATTTATTTATAGAATTTAGGACTCAGAACATCGTCATCATCGTCCACCGTCGACTCACCGAAGTTCATCATCAACGGCGGCACAATTTATTGGCGCCCGATATATTACGGGTTCCCAAATAAATTATACCGATTATTTTAAAACCAATTCCAACACGAATAATTAATATCACGAATATTAATCAATAATTTCCTGCAATAAAAGGAATTAAATTAAAAATCTGCACAATCCAAACAATCAACACCCAAGCGGCCCAACAAGGCCCAACAACAAAATCCCAACTGCATAAACAGGCCCAACAGCAAGGCCCGAAATGTCCGGTCCAACTGCAAGCCCAAACCACAGAGAAACGAACATCACAGACCAACCGAAACCAAGGCATAGCACCACCATCCCGGCGAACACACACACACAACACAAACGCACACACACAACACAACACAACACACATAACACAACACACACATAACATATACACATTTACATGCATATATATATATGAATCGAACCAGCCAAGACAAAATAAGCGGCGGCTCACCGGAGGTAACAAGCCGGAAAAACAGAAACGGCGACAAAACAAGGCAGCCGAAACACGGAGAAAATAGGAGACAGGGAGAGAGTGGAGAGAGAGAAAGAGGAGAGATATAGGAGAGAGAGACTGTCGAGATGAACGGAGTGAAAGGGGAAACCCCCCTTTTACTTTGTTTTTTTTACAGATGCTGCAACCAAGCACATGCAACAACACGTGTCCCCTGCTGAAATATAAAAGCAACACGTAGTCTTTAAGATAATTACAAAGGTTTTGATAGTCTGTTTTGCCCCGAAACTTAAAATTAAACGAAATAAGTTGTGAATAAAACAACCTCCGAAAATTACGAAAATAGCTTTAAAATATTATAAATATCCCGAAGTAAATAAAAACGTAAATTTCGAAATTTTTAAACAATTTTTAAGGTACGCTTTATACCCGCTTTTTAACGAATACGAAACAACGAGAGGGTAAAACGATTTCTGAAAATTTCCAAAATAGTTTTAAAATCCTCAGAATAATACGAACTTAATAAAATATAAGTTTCATAATTTTTGAAGATTCCCATAATTAAATATGGATTTTAGCATTTAACACACTCAGAAAATCATTTAAAAATGAATAATTAACGAAATATTGATTTCTCAACTTTATAAAGTCCAAAAAATAATTATTGAAATTATAAAATTAGAAAACCAATTTTAAAGACAACCCATATATTTATGGAATTAAAATTACAATAAAATCACTTTTACAAGCGAAATAAAATCATATAACTCACCAATAAATCACATAATTCCAATCCCACATATCAACAAATCATAAATAATTAAATAAAAATCAGTATCCGCTGCTAAAAATCAATACACACCTTTTATTTATTTACTTAAACTTTTATTACACTTCCACATATTAGAAATAAAATAAAAATACACGAGTCGTTATATCCTTTCCCCCTTAAAAAGATTCTGTCCCCAGAATCTGACTTAATTAAACAGATGAGGATATTCATCAAGCATGTCTGACTCTTATTCCTAAGTAGACTCTTCTACTCGAGGATTTCTCCACAAAACTTTTACTGTAGGAATCGATTTATTCCTAAGGACTCGCTCCTTACGATTTAGGATTTGGACCGGTTGTTCCACATAAGACAAATCTGGTTGAAGCTCACTCAGATCGTATTCTATGACTTGATTCAAATTAGGGACATAGGGATTTAACATAGACACATGGAACACATTATGAATGTGCTGCCACTACGGTGGTAACGCTATCTCGTAAGCGACCTTTGCCACTTTCTTCAAAACCTCAAAGGGTCCTATGAATCTAGGGCTAAGTTTACCCTTCTGACCAAATCGTACTAACCCTTTCCAAGGTGATACTTTTAGTAACACCAGAGCCCCTATCTCAAAGTCCATATCTTTCCTATGCAAATCTGCGTATTTTCTTTGTCTATCTTGAGCTGCTTCCAACCTTTTCCGAATCAACACTATGGCATCTTTAGTCTGCTGAACCAACTCAGGACCTAACACTTTCTTTTCTCCTACCTCATCCCAATACAACGGTAATCTACACTTACGCCCATACAAAGCTTCGTAAGGCAGCATTCCAATACTGGCGTGATGACTGTTATTATACGAGAATTCAATCAAAGGTAGATGCTCATCCCAATTACCTTTAAAATCTAGAACACAGACTCTCAATATATCCTCTATGGTCTGAATCGTTCTTTCACTTTGGCCATCCGTCTGAGGATGATAAGTGGTGCTCATATTCAATTTCGTTCATAGGCACTCTTGGAATTTAGTCCAGAACCTGGAATTAAATCTCGGATCTCGATCCGACACTATAGTAATATGAACGTGTTTGGTAACTATCTCATCCAAGTATAACTTAACTAGCCTTTCCAATGAATACCTTTCATTAATCGGAAGGAAATGCGCCGACTTAGTCAACCTATCAATGATTACCCAAATAGCATCATGATTCGCTCTCGTCTTTGGCAATCCCACTACATAATCCATAGCAATCTCTTCCCATTTCCACTGGGGAATCTCCAAAGGTTGTAACAATCCACTCGGTCGTTGATGCTCTGATTTCACCATTTGACACACGTGACACTTACTTACCCAATTGGCAATATCCTTCTTCATTCCTGGCCACCAAAAATTTCTCTTCAAATCCTGGTACATCTTGGTACTACCAAGGTGAATAGAAAACCTAGAGTTATGCGCTTCCTGCAATACTTCGTTCTTCAACTCCGTTACATTAGGAATCCAAACTCTGGACGAAAATCTATATAAACCTTGACTATCTTTTTGAGTACACACTTCTTCTCCCATCAAGGTATCCAACTCTTGTTCCATAACTCCTTCTTGACATCTTCTAATCTTTTCCATCAATGCCGGTTGGAAAGTAATTTCATCTAGTTGCTCCTGACTTCCGTTAGATACTTGAACTTCAATTTCCATTCTTTCCAAGTCTCGTGCCAATTCCTCCACAATCTTAACCATATTCAGCCTTTCCTTCCTACTTAAGGCATCAACCACTACATTGGCTTTACCTGGGTGATAATTAATCGAACAATCATAGTCCTTAATCAACTCCAACAACCTTCTCTGCCTCATGTTCAGATCTTTCTGCGTAAATATGTACTTCAGGCTCTTATGGTCTGTATAAATGTCGCATTTCTCTCCATACAAATAGTGACGCCATAACTTTAAAGCAAATACTATAGCCGCCAATTCAAGGTCATGAACTGGATATTTCTGCTCGTAAGGCTTTAGCTGTCTGGAGGCATACGCAATCACTTTGTCATGTTGCATTAGCACACATCCCAATCCTTTGAAAGAAGCATCACTAAAATTACAAAGTTTCCCGTCTCATCTGACAATGCTAACACTGGAGTCGTCACTAGTCTTCGTTTTAACTCCTGGAAACTCTCTTCACACTTTTCCGTCCAAACGAACTTCTCATTCTTCCTGGTCAACTTAGTTAGTGGGGATGCAATCTTCGAGAAATCTTTCACAAACCTTCGATAATATCCTGCTAATCCAAGAAAACTTCTTATTTCTGTTGGTGTCTTTGGTTGCTCCCACTTTGATACAGCTTCGATTTTTACCGGGTCTACTTTGATACCTTCCTTACTCACCACATGTCCAAGAAACTGTACTGCGTGATCTTCTGGATTCTTCGAATATATGAGGATGTCATCAATAAATACAATAACAAACTTATCCAAATACTCCTTATATACCCTATTCATCAAATCCATGAAAGCCGCTGGCACATTCGTCAATCCAAATGACATTACTAGAAATTCGTAATGGCCATACCTTGTTCTAAATGCAGTCTTGAGGATATCTTCAGGCTTTATCTTCAGTTGGTGGTAGCCAGATCTTAAGTCAATCTTTGAGAAGTAACATGCTCCCTTAAGCTGATCGAACAAATCGTCGATTCGTGGCAAGGGATACTTATTCTTTATTGTCAACTTGTTCAACTCTCTATAATCAATGCACAATCTCATGCTACCATCCTTTTTCTTCATAAATAACACTAAAGCACCCCACGGGGAAACACTGGGTCGAATAACTCCTTTATCCAATAATTCCTGAAGTTGCTTAGCCAATTCTTTCATTTCCATCGGGGCCAACCTGTCTGGAGCCTTAGAAACTGGTTCAGCTTTAGGTATCAAATCAATGGAAAACTCTATCTCACGATCAGGTGGCAATCCTGGTAATTCTTCTGGGAAAACGTCAGGGAATTCTCTTACTATAGGGATTTCATCCAAAATAGGGGTCTCTTTCTTCGTATCCACTACATGAGCCAAGTACGCTTCACATCCTTGTCTCATCAATTTTCTTGCTTGTATCACTGAGAGGAACTTCCTATCTTGTCTCTGCCCTTGGTAACTGATCCTTTTATTATCTGGGGTGTACATAACAACTCTCTTTTTCTTACAATCAATATTTGCCCTATATCGAGACAACCAATCCATACCTAAAATAACATCAAAGTCTCCCAACTCGAAGGGTATTAAATTAACAGGAAATATATACCCTGAAGTCTCTAGGGAACAACTAGGACAAAATTGTTTTACAAGTACTTTATCTTTATTAGCCACTTCTATGGTTAGAGGTTCGTCTAAGTCTTCTGACATCAATTGCATTTTATTCACATAATTCACAGATATAAAAGATCTGGATGCTCCCGAATCAAACAAAACGTTAACAGGTACGGAATTAAGAGTAAACGTACCCGCAACCACATCAGAATCATGAACTGGAGACTTCTGAGTCATCTTAAAAGTCCTAGCTCTCGCAGTACTGGTTGCTGGTCCTTGGAACACACTCCTTCCGACATTACCTTGAATCACTGACTTGCAATTCCTAGCTATGGCCCTATTTTGCTGCAACTAAAACAAGTAACTCCTTGAATCTTAGAATTACACTCTGTGGAATAGTGACTTTATGTCCACACTTAAAATAATTAACATTCTCTCGGCACTGTCCACTATGCTTTTTCCCACATGTCTTACAACCAGCCACTGGCTTACTCATCCTCGTCGGGGCAGAGTTAACTGATGTTGTTCCGGGTTTAGCTTGGGGAAAGTTCTGCCTTCTAAACTTCTTGTTCTTATTCTTGCCAAACCAACGCTGGAACTTCCGACTTGCTATTCCTGATTCTGACTTAGCATGTCCACTTTCAAATTTTCTCTTCTTCTCACCCTGCTCCTTTGCAGCTAACTTCTGATCACTTTCTATCACTAGGGCAGCCTGAACTACCGAAGTATAAGTCTTAAGCTGTAAGGCTACAACTCCACTCCTTATTTCTGGCTTCAACCCTTGTTGAAACCGCTTCGCTCGTTGAGCTTCTGAACTCACATATTTCGGTGCTATACGGGCCAACTCCGTATACTTCGCTTCATATTCCGTGACACTCCTATCTCCTTGTTTCAGTTCCAAAAATTCCATCTCCATTTGACTTTGGAGACAGGCTGGAAAGTATTTTTCCAAAAATAATTCTGTAAATCTGGCCCAGGGAACTGGACATTCTCCTTCTAAGGCTCACGTAGATTCCCACCAATAATTCGAATCATTCCTCAGAATATAACTAGCATAATCAGTTTTTAAATCCTCACTCACCTTGGTGAGCGCAAATGCCTTTTCCATTTCCTTTAACCATATCCTGGCAGCGACATGATCTACTTCTCCTTTAAACTCTGGGGGCTTGACTGCTTGAAAAGACTTAAAACTAACACCTTGATTTGCCCCTCTCATCTCGTGCTGCTGTTGGATTTGTAGTTGCTGCTGTTGGATTTGCTGTTGTTGTTCCTGTATGAGCTGCTGTTGTTGTTGTTGTTGTTGTTGTTGCAATTGTTGCTGCTGCTGCTGGAATTGTTGTTGCTGTTGGGCTAGCTGTATAGTTTGCTGACGCAACAAGTTCATCAAATCACTCATGGAAGGATCCCCAGCAGATCCGTTATTGGGTTGAGAATTTCTCTTTGGTGGCATCTCCTGAAACATAACAGTCATATATAAGAAAATAGATTGCTCCAAAAGTTTATATTTATGCATCAGGAGAGCGTTGCCACAAAGACAATATTCTCATCCCCAGTTTGATTGGATCCGTCCTGAGTTAATGATTATAATCTAAAAAAAATGCCAGCAACAGAAACAATAATAATAATAACAACAATAATAGCAACACACAATATCTAAAAACTGAACAATAATATAAAGCAGCTGAAATACAGTAACCCACAGAATCCAACTAGTACAACTGAAAATCCAACTGAAAAGAACCATCCGAATACACACCAAAATTGGCTGTCATAGCAGCCTCACATACTACAAACTATCACAACATAATGTACATATATAAGATAAACAACTACAGAACTCATAGAAGTCACTCTGAGCTCTGCATCTCTCTGCTGCAACTCTGCCTAGCCACTACCACTGCCACCAATGGAACCTAGCTCAAACACTAGCCAGTTTACTAGGTCCTGATACTGCACAACTCTGAACTCTGAACTAATGAAACGGTCAACAGATCTAGCCCTCTCTACAGCCATCTGGGTCAATGCTCTCATACGGGCTCGCACCTCAGGAGAAGGGGCAGAAATACACTGAAATGGTGCAATAGGTACCTGGTCCAACTGAGCAGCAAACTCCGGACTCTGATCTCTGATAAAAGAAGTATTCACCGCCCTATGAACATGGTAAGAGATCGGTGAAGAAGTACCACTAGGGGCCACAAGAGGTACTGGAGGTCTCATCATGGAAGAATTGGGACCGCAGCCGGGAGGGAAATCCCTGACAGCAGACACAGGCCTACGTACCCAATGGGGACGAGGACCAGATCCAGGGATGTCTCGAGGCACAAAAGAAGGGACTAGGGGAGGAGGCATAGGGGTCTCCTCGGTAACAGCATCAAGGGGTCTCTCAGAATCTGAGCTATCCAAATCAGAGGGATTCTCCCGAGATGGAGAACTCGAAATCGCAATAGGCCACTGTCAACATAATAAATATACAGACACAACCAGGTCAAGGCAATTCTATCAAAACATTTAATAGATGCCAGGGTGACATCGTCGGAACCCTCGACTGACTCTAAAGGTTTGCTCCTCTATATGAGTTGCTGACTCACACTTAAAGACTCACGTCATCACCTACTTGACACAATCCCTAATCTGAATCAGGGACTTAAACCTGTAGCTCTGATACCAACTGTGACGGCCTCAACCCCGGGGTCAGGAGTTGACGTCACTAAACACAATCATCAAAATATAAACAACAGACTTATTATTAAAATATAATAACTTGACCCCAAACCAAGATCCGATCCAGGTTCAAGTATAATTCAGGTTCTCAATGCTACAAACTCTTTATTCAACATCTGACACACTCTAACTTTATTCAGCAACTCCTCAGACCTCATGGCCTGATACAAACTACCGTAGAGGAGCCGGGTCCAATAGGGGCGGGAACATGGGTCGGTCTGACTGATCTTCTAAGCATCTGCGAAATGTACATAACAGTTTGCAAGGGTGAGTATAATCGCTCAGCAGTACCAAGATATGAATAACAGAAATAAAAGTGGAATGTAACAATAAAAAGGAACAGAACTATAATCATGATATCAACATTTCATAATGAAAATCAAAGGTAATTGGATATCATTATTTAGCATGCTTTGTTAAAACATCATATCAGTGTGCTGTGTAATACCAGAGTCCAATTTTAGCATGCTAATCATTTTATAAAACCGCTATATCAACCAATTATGCTCTTATATAATTCACAAATCCCAATCAGATACATAGCGGATATGTGAAGACAGCTGATCAGGCTATCTACACCTGACGGCTCTAACTGCCATCCCATTTACCTGTTCCGGAACTCAAAGACTAGCTAGGTCTCTGACCTGCTGGACTAATCGGTTTTATAGTGCGCGCAACTGAATTAGCCTCTTACGCCACCTTAATAGGCCTACTCTGGCCCCAATGTATCCCATATCTGACCATTTTATCCATTTTTCAAAACACTTGTACCTATCTCATTTTCAAAATCATTTATTTAACCAGCACACATATAAAATCCAGTTCGCAATCATTTCATTCGAGATAGGTACCTTTTAAAGTTACTTTTCCCCCGAAGTAATTTGAAAACAGTGAATTATAACTACAGGGGATACGTAACTTAAAACGTTTCTGTTCCATTACGAGAATAAAACATTTAGCTATTCATGTACACTGATCCATAAAAGAATGGTCAGGGGTACTTGCCTTGCAACGCTTTACAAAACCCTAAGTAGCTTTCACGCTCACTTTGATCCTGGAACAACGCGACTGGAATTTACAATTACAGAATACCCTAATTAGTTATACCGACATGCTTGATATCCTCAGATTTTTTTATTACCCCCAATCCGATAACCCGACTCGTATTATTAATATACCTATAATCACGTAATCACATATCCCGAGCATAAATAGGGGTAACACGTAGAATATAATTATGTACGTTTATAAAATATATTACGGGTTCCCAAATAAATTATACCGATTATTTTAAAACCAATTCCAACACGAATAATTAATATCACGAATATTAATCAATAATTTCCTGCAATAAAAGGAATTAAATTAAAAATCTACACAATCCAAACAATCAACACCCAAGCGGCCCAACAAGGCCCAACAACAAAATCCCAACTACATAAACAGGCCCAACAGCAAGGCCCGAAATGTCCAGCCCAACTGCAAGCCTAAACCACAGAGAAACGAACATCACAGACCAACCGGAACCAAGGCACAACACCACCATCCCAGCGAAGACACACACACAACACAAACGCACACACACAACACAACACAACACACATAACACAACACACACATAATATATGAACATTTACATGCACATATATATATATGAATCGAACCAGCCAAGCCAAAATAAGCGGCGGCTCACCGGAGGTAACAAGCCAGAAAAACAGAAACGACGACAGAACAAGGCAGCCGAAACACGGAGAAAACAGGAGACGGGGAGAGAGTGGAGAGAGAGAAAGAGGAGAGATATAGGAGAGAGAGACTGTCGAGATGAACGGAGTGAAAGGGGAAACCCCCCTTTTACTTTGTTTTTTTTAACAGATGCTGCAACCAAGCACAGGCAATAACAGGTGTCCCCTGCTGAAATATAAAAGCAACACGTAGTGTTTAAGATAATTACAAAGGTTTTGATAGTCTGTTTTGCGCCGAAACTTGAAATTAAACGAAATAAGTTGCGAATAAAACAACCTCCGAAAATTACGAAAATAGCTTTAAAATATTATGAATATCCCGAAGTAAATAAAAACGTAAATTTCGAAATTTTAAACAATTTTTAAGGTACGCTTTATACCCGCTTTTTAACGAATACGAAACAACGCGCGGGTAAAATGATTTCCGAAAATTTCCAAAATAGTTTTAAAATTCTCAGAATAATACGAACTTAATAAAATATAAGTTTCATAATTTTTAAAGATTCCCATAATTAAATATGGATTTTAGCATTTAACACACTCAGAAAATCATTTAAAAATGAATAATTAACGAAATATTGATTTCTCAACTTTATAAAGTCCTAAAAATAATTATTGAAATTATAAAATTAGAAAACCAATTTTAAGGACAACCCAAATATTTATGGAAATAAAATTACAATAAAATCACTTTTACAAGGGAAATAAAATCATATAACTCACCAATAAATCACATAATTCCAATCCCACCTATCAACAAATCATAAATAATTAAATAACAATCAGTATCCGCTGCCAAAAATCAATACACACCTTTTATTTTTTTACTTAAACTTTTATTACACTTCCAAATATTAGAAATAAAATAAAAATACACGAGTCGTTATATGAGAGGGTGAAGTGTTTGAGTGGATGTGAGGTGAATAATGAGAGTATTCTTTTGGTTTTGTTACTAAAAGTGGTAGTGGAATGGAGAATTTACATAAGCATCCCTCTTGCTAGTTGTGACAGAAATGCATGCAAGGTTAAATAAGTAAACTAGCAAGTTAGTGGGGTTGGAATTGACGTTCTTAACCTTGGACCCTATTATAAGCTAAAATGCATGCAAGGGTGTACTAATAATACAGTAATAAATAAAAGTATGATTAAAAAGAATGGATTCTAGTAAATAAAATACAACTCCATAAATCACAAAATTAGTACCATAAATACTATGAGATTTTAGAAGTTTTATAAAATTGTTTCCAAAATTTTTGAACAAGAATATATTTTAAAAGAATTTTTTAAGATCAATACTCTAATAAACAAGCCATAATAAATATAATTAACAATTCTAAGTCATATAAGAAAATGCAAGTCTAGTAAAAATGTTTTTAGCATTCCAATTTCACCTACAAGTCTAGTGAAAGTAGCTTCATCCAAAGGTTTAGTAAAAATGTCAGCTAATTGTTTTTCTGTTGGAACGAAAATGAGCTCAATGGTACCATTTGCAGCATGTTTTCTAATAAATGATACCTTACATCAATGTGCTTTGTTCTAGAATGATTAACTGGATTAGCCACTATAGATATAGAACTAATATTGTCACACATAATTGGAATTTTGTGTAAAACTAGGCCATAGTCCATTAACTGATTTCTCATCCAAAGCACTTGAGCACAGCAACTTCCAGCAGCTATGTATTTAACCTCAGCTGTGAAAGTTGATACAGATTATTGTATCTTGCTATACCAGGACACAAGTCTTTGTCCAAAAATTGACAGCTTCCACTAGTGCTCTTTCTGACAACCTTGCATCCAGCAAAATCTGCATCTATGTATCTAACAGCTTCAAATCTTGTTCCCTTAGGATACCATAATCCCAAGTTTAGAGTCCCCTTTAAGTATCTGAAAATTCTCTTCACAGCCATCAAATGTAATTCTTTTGGATTGGCATGAATTTTTACACACAGGCATGTTGCAAACATAATGCCTGGTCTACTAGCAGTCAAATACAACAAATATCCAATATTTCCTCTATAACCTGAAATGCCTACAGTTTTTCCTTTCTTATCTTCATCCAACTTTGTAGCTGTAGATATAGGTGTTGATGCAGGTGAACAATCAACCATACCAAATTTCTTCAATAAATCTTTAAAATACTTAGTTTAGATGATGAAGATTCCATCAATTCTTTGACTAAGTTGAAGTCCAAGAAAGTAACTTAATTTTCCCATCATACTGATTTTATATTCACTCTACATGAGTTTTGAGAATCTTTGACATAGCTTTTCATTAGTAGAACCAAAAATGATATCATCCATATAGATCTAAACTAAGATCATATCATCACCATGTTGCTTGTAGAAGATAGTCTTATCAATGGTTCCTCTAGTGAAACCATGTTTAAACAAAAATTCTGACAGTGTGTCATATCATGCTCTTGGTGCTTGCTTTAATCCATAGAGAGCCTTTAGATATTGGTAGACAAAATCTGGAAATTCTAGATCTTCAAAGCTAGGTGGCTGTTGCACATAAACTTCTTCTTCTAGATCACCATTTAGGAATGCACTCTTTACATCCATTTGATACACTTTAAAGTTTGAATGTGCAACAAATGCAAAAAAAATTCTTATTGCTTCAAGTCTTGCAACTGGAGCAAAATGTTCATCATAATCAATTTCTTCTTCCTGTGAGCAGCCTTTTACAACTTTGTTTCTTGTTACGATCTCATTTTCATCCATTTTGTTCCTAAACACCCACTTTGTTCCAATAACACTTCTGTTCTTTGGTGCAGGATCCAACTTCCAAACATTGTTCCTTTCAAACTGATTTAGCTCCTCTTGCATAGTAGATATCCAATCAGGATCAAGTAGAGCTTCATCAGTTTTCTTTGGCTCAACTTGTGTCATAAAGCATGCATGTAGACATTCATTAGCAATTGCACTTCTAGTCATCAGTCCAGCATTTCGATCACCAATAATTGCTTCTTTTGTGTGACATCTATCCCATTTCCTGGTATGAGTTTGTTGACCTGAGTTTTCTACATCTTCTTCATCATTGGCATGACTTGCAGAACTTTCTCCTCTTTCCCCCCTGAGTTTGTGCCATCAAATTCAGGTGTTTGAAATGAGTTTCCATTATCATGATTCACTTATTTAGTTGACTCTTCATCCATTATGTTGCTTGTGTTGACTTCAGCTTCATCTTCAGAATCATTATCAATGTTGAGATATTCAAATTTAAGGACTTCAGCTTCATTATCATCAAGGCATTCCAAGCCTAGACACTTGTCATCATTAAAAGTCACATATGTGCTTTCCATAATTTACTTTTGTTCAAGCACATGGCCTTTGTAGGCAGTTTTCTCCAATGAATATCCTAGAAAAAATTGTTTCAAACACTTTAGAGTCAAATTTTCCCACATATTCAGAGTTGTCTTTTAAAACATAGCACTTACTTCCAAACACATGAAGATGCTTCACAGTAGGCTTTCTTTTAGATAAGATTGAGTAGGGTGACTTGCCAAGATTCTTATTAATGAGATATCTGTTTTGAGTAAAGCATGCAGTATTAACAGCTTCTTTTCAAAAACTTGTTGGCAGTTTGGCATCTTGCAGCATTATTCTAGCAGCCTCTACTAGTGTTCTATTCTTTCTCTTAACTACCCCATTTTGATGAGGTGTTCTAGCAGTTGAGAATTCTTGAACAATGCCCTTGTCTTTTTAAAATTTAGTTAAAGTTACATTTCTAAATTCCGTGCCATTGTCACTCCTCAATCTCTTCACACAATTCTGATCTTCATCCTGCTTCTCAATATTCTTAATGTGTTAAATTATGATGTGTGGAGTTTCATCCTTAGAATGCATAAATTCTACCCATGTGTACCTTGAGTAGTCATCCACCATCACAAGTGCATATTTCTTCCTTAAAATAGATAAGACATTTACCGGCTTGAGACTTGAATTCTTCATTTTGCCTTTTTGACAAGCCTCACAAACTTTATTTTGAGCAAACTCCAAATTTGGCATGTCTCTCACTAACTCCTTTTTCACCAGGGTGTTGATTGCCTTGTAGTTCATGTGAGAGAGTTTTTTGTGCCATAGCTTGCTTTGCTCTACAGATGCCTTGGTGTAGAAGCAACGGATTCCTTCCTTATTTGCTGAGTGTAAATCTGCAACAAATAGGCTTCCCTTTCTTACTCCGTTCAGAGTAATTTCACTAGTCTTTTTTGCTGATGATTAAGCATTCTTCTTTGTCAAATGAAATTTTAAATCCTCTATCTGTGAATTGAATGACACTTAGGAGATTCACTTCTAAACCAGCTACCAGTGCTACATCTTCAATGAAAACATTCCCATAAATTAACTTGCCATATCCCATTGTGAAACCTTTGATGTTGTCTCCAAAGTCACTAATGGGCCAGCCATCTCCTCAAACTATGATAGCTGGGCCTTATCACCTGTCATATGTCTTGAACATCCACTGTCTATGATCCATATGACTCTCTTCATTTTGCCCTTCACACAATGAGGATTAAGGGTGCTTCGCTACCCAAGCAGGGTTGGGTACTTTCAGTTTGTGAACAGAGTTTGCAGAATTAGAATGAGTTGATCCAGAAAAAATAGTGTTAATTGATTAATTTGCATGTTCCTTTTTAGCCACAGACCCAATATTAACTTCTTTAAGGTCTACTTTAAGTTTTTGGCAATTTGTCAACACTTTCATGTTGCAAGGAATGCAATCAAAATTTTCACAGAAGGAATAGGGATCTTCAGTATTTGCCTCATTATATTTGCACACTCCTAATGTTGACTCACTAACAACCTTTTTACAAAGGTGAGTTAGATGATTTGTAGAGCCACATTTCTGACATTGTTTCCTAGGAGCATCTGTAACAAATGCAAAGTTATGGCTCTTATTTATCCCAATATTCCCATTTCTGTTTTTCTTCTTCTTTCCTGCATTCTCAGTCTTAACCTCCTTGAAAGGCTTCTTGTGGGTTTGATCCACCATGGGCTTCTTCTCAGTTTAAGGAGTTGGAGTTATTTCTGTACATTTCTTCTCATTGTCCTCATCTGCAAGTTCTTACTTTATCACCAACTTAACTTCACTAAAATTGGCTTCACATCTTCATTTACAATTATTTTTCCTCTGTCACCTTCAACTTTCTTGTTGTTGTTCAATGCATCATAATCCAAGCCAATAGATATGTTAGCACATGGCTTGTTCTTTTAATGGTACTGACCAACTAGCTAAGATGCATTTCTGAATGATTTCAGTTTCACCTCATTCTTCTCTAGCTTCTCCCTCAACACAGCTTTTATCTCAATAGCACACTTTAGCTTGTTCTTTAGATATTCATTTTCTTGCTTGACAGTTTCAAGCTCAACAAGCTGCATTACAAAATCTTGTTTCTCAATCTCAAGTTTCTCATTTACTTTTGACAGCCTACTCACTTCCTCAGTAACTGCCACATTGCTTGTGTGTATGTGAAACATTTCTACACTAATCTTTTCAACAGTCTCATTATATTGATTAATATTTAAATCAATAGTAGTAAGAGTTGGTACCTATATTTTTGATGAGGATGACTCTCCTTGCTCCAAGGCCATGAGTGCATAGTTTCCAAACTCCTCATCTTCATCATTATCAGAATCATCCCAACTTTTACCTTCTGCAATATAAGCTTTACTAAACTGTTTCTTCAAGAGAGCTTCATACTTAGCTTCCAACTCCAAATATGCCTTGTCCTTTTCACTTTCTTTGACTTTCTACATTCTATGGCAAAGTGGTCCAAATCATCACAATTAAAGCACCTGATCTTTGACATGTCAACAGATCCTGTCCCATAGCCACTTTTGCTGCCAGAATTGTACTAAGCTTTTGCCTTCCAGCTGTTGTCCTTGTTGGATGTATGTCCCTTAGTTTTGAAGAACTTCATCTTCTTTGCTCTAATGTTAGAGATTTTTCTTGCTAGGTAAGCCATGGATTGATCTACCTCATCCAATTCATCCAACGTATAGAATTCATCTTCTTCAAGTTCCAGAATAACTTGCTTATGTGGCTCCTTGTTCTTTGTTCAACACTTGAGGTAGTTGGAGTCTGGATTTCTTATTTATCATCAGTTGAGTTACAATCATTAACAACTAGTGCACTTGATCCATCAACAATGTACCCTTGACCGGTTCTTAAAGAATTTCTTTGAATCATTTCCAGTTCGTAGGTTTTTAAAATACCATATAAAACCTCTAATGTTATTCTGCTAAAGTCTCTTCCTTCTCTTATAACTGAGATTTTCTGTTCAAGATAGTCAGGAAGGGTGAGTGAAAATTTTAATTTAACCTCCTCAACTTCATAATACTTTTCATGAAGCTACAAGTCATTTATCAGCTTATTGAATCTTCCAAAAATATCAGTTATACTTTCCTTTGGTTTAGCCATGAAACCCTCATACTGAGACACCGGTATTCTCCTATAATTTGACCTAACTTCCTCTGTACCTTCACACAGTATCTCAATCTTCTCCCAGATTTGCTTGGTTGTGTCACAATTGATAATATTAATGTACATAACATTGTCAAGTGACTCTATTAGAATTAATTGTAAACCACTGTGTTGTGCAAGACTTGCCTGTATCATAACAAGACTAAGTCATATTGACAACCCGAAGATTAGTTGTATTGTAACCTTAATCTGTAATTTATACTTGTAACACTTAATGTCTGTAAAATGTAAATGGAGCAGACTGGAGCATTTTTCCCTAAACAGTGTCAAGCCTAAGAATTCTATCTGGAAGAAGATCAAGAAGGTCATGCCTCAGAAGAACTATGAAGAAGTTTGGAGTTGAATAATTCTGTTTGGTGAATAACATTCTAAATCAAGATCTCTACAAGTCACATAATTAGTGTTATAGAGAAGTCATTCGAGAACTCAGAAAGACCTATCGAGAACTCAGGAATTGTCTATCGAGAACTCATGAATTGTTTATCGAGAACTAAGGAAATGCTATTGGAGATATCGATAAGTCAAATACCCATTCGAGAACTCAGAGATATCAACAAGTATACATTCATTAGAGAACTCTGAGTTATCGATAAGCCAAAGTCCATTAGAGAACTCTGAGTTATCGATAAACCAAGATTCGCTAGAGAACTCAGAGTTGTCGATAAGTCAAGTCAATAATGAAGTTTCAGAGATATCGACAAGCCAACATGCCTATCGAGATGTCGAGTTCTCTACAGCTTAATTGGAGATCTCGAAGTGAAGAAATTTCTCTAAGTACAGAATTGCAGAATAGTTCAATATCCAAGGTTGCAAATCAACAAACAATCCACACAGCTGGATTGACAAGTCTACAAAAATCAGCTTGAGAGATGTGCAAGATTAATGGTGAAGATTAACTGACAAAGGAGGACCAACCAATACACAGTGGATAAAGATATGCTAATCTAGATATGGAAATCTCACTTTTCCCTTAAATAGAAGTGATTAGTGACAGGTTAGAAAAGTGATTAGCACTTCTTATTGTTCACTGTGTAAACCAAATTTAACTATCATATAAAGTTAACTGAGGTCCTTTGTTTAAGGGGGGACTGAATAGATTAGAAATTGTATTCTCTCTCAAGAAAGAAGCTAAGTTCTAAACCAAGAACTTAGAGATTTTGTAGCAAAACATTGCTTGATTTTTAATATAAATTTAAGTGAGTTTTGAAGATCTTTATTTTACATATTTGTATTGTTATTTATGTTTAACATCTATTCTATAAAATCATTGATAACAACCAACTGCTAAATCCAAAGTCGATCAAAAAGTAAACATTTAAGCCAAAACACATTCACCCCCCCTCTGTGTTATATTCATATCTAACAAGTGGTATCAGAGAAAAATCTGAAAGTAAACATATTAGATCTTGGAAAAATGAATACACAGAAAATCAGTAGTATAAAGATTCCTCCCTTTGATAAGGCCAACTACACTTTATGGAAAAAGAAAATGTTGCTGTTTATGAGAATGGCCAATCACCTTTACATTCAGATCCTCAAGAATGGGCCTTTCACTCCTATGGTTAGAGTTGAGGAAACCACAGATGGAGACATGGTTATTCCATCTCATTATGCTCCCAAGGATGCCTCTGAGTATACTGAAACTGAAAGAGAGAAAGTTTCCCTAGACAGTGCTTTGCAACTGATACTAATTGAGTCACTTGACAATGTAATGTATAATAACATTGTCAAATGTGACACTGCTAAACAGATCTGGGAAAAGATTGAGATACTCTGTGAAGGAACTGAGGAGGTTAGGTCAAATCAAAGAAGGATATTGATTTCTCAGTATGAGGGTTTTATGGCTAAACCAAAGGAAGGTATTACTGATGTGTTTGAAAGGTTTAATAAGCTGATAAATGACCTGCAGCTTCATGATAAATTTTATGATGTTGAAGAAGTGAATTTGAAGTTCTTGCTTACTCTCCCTGATCATTTAGAACAAAAGATCTCTGCAATCAGAGAAGGAATGGATTTGAGTAGAATCACACTAAAAGTGCTCTATGGGGTTCTGAAAACTTATGAACTTGAAATGATTCAAAAGAAATCATTAAGGGCTGGTCAAGGATATGTAATGGATGGCTCAAGTGCACTGATTGTGAATGATGGCCAGACCTCTAATGATGAGCAAAGATCCCAAACTCCAGTAATTTCTACAAGTGAGAAAAGAGTCAATGACACTAAAGAGCAAGTCATACTGGAATTGGATGAAGAAGATGAGTTCTACACTCTTGATGAGCTTGATGAGCTAGACAAATCAATGGCTTACTTGGCTAGAAAATTCTCTAACATTAGAGTGAAGAAACCAAGATTTTTCAAGAGCAAAGGACAGTCCTTCAACAAAGACAGCAGCTGGAAAGGAAAAGGGAAGTACACTCCTGATAGCAAAACTGGCTAAAAAACTGGATCTGTTGATAGATCAAACATAAGGTGCTTTAACTATGATGAGTTGGGCCATTTTGCTACAGAATATAGGAAACCCAAGAAGGCAAAGAAAGACAAAGCCTATCTTGAATTGGAAGCAAAGTATGATGCTCTTCTAAAGAAGCAACAAGGGAAAACTTATATTGCTGAGGGCAAAAGCTGGGATAATTCAGATAATGATGAAGATGAAGAAGTTGGAAACTATGCACTCATGGCCTTGGAGCATGGAGATTCTTCATCATCTAAATCACAGGTACCAACTCTTACCACAATTGATTTAATGTGAGTCAATATAAGGAAACTGTTGAAAAGATGAGCACATAAATGTTCCACATTCGTACAAGCATGGTTGCTGCAAATGAGGAAGTTAGCAGATTGAAAAAGATCAATGAAAAACTTGAAAGTGAAAAACAAGAGACTGAATTGTTGCTGGTTGAGCTTGATGCTGCTAAGCAAGAAAATGCATACTTAAAGAACAAATTAAAGTATGCAAGCGAAATTGAAGCAGTATTGAGAGAAAGGCTGGAGAAGAATGAAGTGAAGCTGAAATCCTTCAAAAATGCTTCTGAGTTGATTGGCCAATATCATGAAAAGAACAAGCCATGTGCAAACATTGCCATTGGTCTTGATTATGAGGGTTTGAACAACAAAAAAAAGTATGTCAGTGACAAAGGAAAATCAACTGAAACTGAGAATGTTCCAAATATTTTGAAGAAAGTTGAATCACCTTTGTTCAAGGCATGTGAGGTGAACTTCAGTGAAGAAGAGTTGATCATCAAACAGGAGATAGCTGATGAGGACAAGGAAAAGAAAAATGATGAGACAACTCAGTCTTCCATCTCTGTTGAAACACTAAAAGCCAATCAAGAAACTAATGAGCCTGTGAAGGAGATTAAAGCTGAAGAGGTCCTAGAAAATGGAAAGATTGGGATAAACAAAAGCAATAATTTTGCTTATGTTGCAGATGCTCCTAGAAAAAGGTGTGAGAATTGTGGATCAATGAATCACCTAACTCACCTTGTAAACAGATTTTAGCAATCCACCTAAAGGAGTCTGCAAGTACAATGAAGCTAAGGCTAATGATCCCTATTCATTCTGTGACAAGTTTGACTGCATTCCCTGCAACATGAAAGTGATGAAAAGTTGCCAAAAATTGAGAATTGATCTCATAGAATCAAAAGTTGGTTCTATATCTGAAAGGGAAAATGCTCAACAGTCTATGAATTCCATTTTATCTGAAAATTCTCATTCTGCTTCTGCAAAATCAGTTAATAAGAAGAAAGTGCCCAACACAGCTTGGGTAGCTAAACACGCTTAATCCTCATTATGTGCAGGGAAAAGGAAAGAAGGTCATATGGATCATTGATAGTGGATGTTCCAGGCATATGACATGCGATAAGGCCCTGCTATCACAATTTGAGGAGATGGCTGGCCTTTTGGTGACCTCTGGAGACAACAGCAAAGAATTCATAATGGGATATGGCAAGATTGTTTCTGGAAATGATGTCATTGAAGATGTAGCACTAGTTGCTGGATTAGGAGGTAAATCTTCTAAGTGTTAGTCAATTTGCATACGGAGGTTTTCAAGTTGTTTTCAACAAAGAAGATTGTGCTTTTATTAGCAAAAAGACTGGTGAAATTGTTCTTAAAGGAGTAAGAAAGGGAAGCTTGTTTGTTGTAGACTTAGACATAACAAATAAGGATGGAGTGTGTTGTTTCTAAACCAAGGCATCAGAAGAGCAAAGCAAATTCTGGCATAAAAAGCTATCTCACTTGAATTTCGAAGCAATCAACACCTTAGTCAAAAAGGAGCTTGTGAAAGACATGCCCAGTCTGGAATTTGCTTAACTGGAAGTTTGTGAAGCTTGTCAGAAAGGAAAAATGAAAAGATCAAGTCACAAGTCAAAATCTGTGAATTCTATAAGTGCACCTCTGCAACTTATTCACATGGACTTGTTTGGGCCAGTAAATGTCTTGTCCATTTCAAGGAACAAATATGCCCTTATCATGGTTGATGATTTTTCAAGATACACTTGGGTTGAGTTCATGTACTCTAAAGATGAAACTCCAAACATTATAATTGAGCATATCAAGAAAATTGAGAAGCAAGCTGAAGGACAAGTTAGTGTGAAAAGATTGAGGAGTGATAATGGAACAGAATTCAGAAACTCAACATTAAGTGAATTCTGCAAAAGCAAAGGCATTGTTCAAGAATTTTCCGCAGCTAGAACACCTCAACAGAATGGAGTAGTTGAGAGGAAAAATAGAACATTGGTTGAAGCTGCTAGAACCTTGCTACAAGATGCTCAGTTGCCAACTAGTTTTTGGGAAGAGGCTGTTAATACTACATGCTACACTCAAAACAGATATCTCATCAACAAAGCTCATGGTAAATCACCTTACTCAATCATGTCTAACAGGAAGCCTACAGTGAAGCATCTACATATGTTTGGAAGCAAGTGTTATATTCTAAAAGACAACTCTGAATATGTGGGAAAATTTGACTCTAAAGTTTTTGAAGCAATTTTTCTGGGATATTTATTGGAAAGAACAGCCTACAAAGTTTATGTGATTGATCAAAAGAAAATTATGAAAAGCACGGATGTGACTTTTGATGATGACAAGTGTCCAGGATTGGAATGCCTTGATGTAAATGATGCCGAAGCCCTTGCATTTGAGAATCTAACCATTGATAGTGATTCTGATGAGGAAGATGAAGTTGTGGCACAACAAATGACAAATGAAGAGACCTCTGAACAAAATCATGGGAATGAAAGCTCTCTTCAGACACCTGAATTTGATGGCACAAACTCAGGGGGAGAAGGAGAGAATGGAAATGACAGTCATGGTAATACTGAAGAAAATGATGAAGGCACTAGTCAACAGACACACACTAGAAAGTGGGATATGAGTCATACAGTATAAGCTATTATTGGTGATCCCTCAGCTGGTGTGAGAACTAGAAGTGCAACTGCTAATGAATGCCTACATGCATATTTTCTATCTCAAGTAGAGCCCAAGAAAACTGAAGAAGCCCTATTGGATCCTGATTGGATATGTGCTATGCAGGAGGAGCTGAATCAGTTTGAGAGAAACAAAGTTTGGAGATTAGTCCCTGCACCAAAGAACATAAGCATAATTGGAACTAAGTGGGTGTACAGGAACAAAATGGATGAAAATGGAATTGTTACTAGAAACAAAGCAAGGCTGGTTGCTAAAGGCTACTCATAAGAAGAGGGAATTGACTATGATGAGACTTTTGCTCCTGTTGCAATACTAGAAGCAATAAGAATTTTTCTGGCATTTGCTGCACACTCAAATTTCAAGGTGTATCAAATGGATGTCAAGAGTGCTTTTCTTAATGGTGAACTAGAAGAAGAAGTTTATGTGCAACAACCACCTGGCTTTGAAGATCCAGAATTTCCTAACTTTGTTTACAAATTACTCAAGGCTCTATATGGATTGAAATAGGCACCTAGAGCCTGGTATGACATACTGTCAGAATTTCTACTCAAACATGGTTTTACCAGAGGTACTATTGATAAGACTCTCTTCTATAAGAAACATGATGAAGATATGATCCTAGTTCAAATCTATGTGGATGATATCATCTTTGGATCTACAAATGAAAAGCTTTGTCAAAGATTCTCTAGGCTAATGCAGAGTGAGTATGAAATGAGCATGATGGGAGAATTGAGTTACTTCCTTGGCCTTCAAGTTTGTTAGGAATATGTGTATTAGTTTGATAATAAGTTAAACAAAACACTTAAGTAGAAATCTAGTGTTTGTAGCCTCAACGGATAAGACCATCTTGGCTATCCGTTGAAGGAGTAGCTTTACATAGCAATAAGTTTAGTATTGTAGCATATTTCATTCTCTGGATTCAAGTTATAATTCTTAGATGTTGTAGGAAATTATCAGTCATGTTGACTACTAATGGATATGCAAATAGGAGGGCTAATTGTAAATATTTTATGCCTTGTAATTTTGTATAAGTGAAGAAGTATCAACGGATATTGAAGACCTTCAACGGATAAGAAATAAAGCTTCAACGGATGTCTCTAATGCTTTAACGGATAGTATCCATCAACGGATAAGTGCTTCAATGGATAAAGACTTCAACTGATAATGCGTCAACGGATAAAGCTTCAACGGATAAAACCTCAACAGATAAGGCATCAACGGATAAAAGCTTCAACGGATGCTTAGTTCATTAGCAGTTGATAGTGACAATTCACAAGCTGACAGAGGCACATGGGTTGACAGAGACAAACTGGAATGTGGAAGCCTCTAGGAGGAATCAAGAAAATGCAGCATTTCCATTCTGATACAAACAAGGGAGTATTCAAAGATTCATAGATTATCCTAGATTGCATTGGATAGAGAAATGAAGAAGAAACATGTGAAGAATCTTTTTAATTGTATTTTACAGTTTTGTCTTCACTTGTAAACTTGGTGATATATAAACCAAGTAGCAGCTAGTAATTAGATAAGAATTTTCCAGAGCTGTTTAGAAATATCCAGAGAGAAAATCATCTAGTTTGTACTAGGAAGCAGCTGTGATTTAATTCTTTGAATTACAGATTTTCTGAAATAACACATCTCTGGTGGAACAACAAATCCACCAGAAAAGTTTTTAAGTTCTTTGTGTTCTTTACATTTGTGTTTGAATATATATCTGTCTGTATTAGCTTCAAGCAATTCACACACTTGTTCTCAAAAACACTTAGCCTTAGAAACTGCTCAAAACTAGAAAAAGTTTTGAGATTTACATTCAACCCCCTTCTGTAAATCTCATTGTTAGTCCACTGGGAACAACAAAGTTAGTCAAAGAAGTGATAGTATTTTCATCAGCAAAACCAAATATGTGAATGACTTATTGAAGAAATTTGGTATGGTGGATAGCTCACCTGCATCTACACCAATGTCTACTGCAACCAAGTTGGATGAAGACAAGAAAGGCAAGAGTGTGGATATTTCAAGCTACAGAGTGATGATTGGATCATTGCTTTATTTGACTGCTAGTAGACCAGACATCATGTTTGCTACTTGTCTATGTGCTAGATTTTAAGCCAATCCAAAGGAATCACATTTGATGGCTGTGAAAAGGATTTTCAGATACTTAAAGGGAACTCCAAACTTGGGATTATGGTATCCTAAGGGAACTGGTTTTGAAGCTGTTGGATACACAGATGCAGATTTTGCTGGCAGGGTTGATAGGAAAAGTACTAGTGGAAGCTGTCAATTTCTTGGTCAAAGACTTGTATCCTGGTATAGTAAGAAACAACAATCTGTGTCAACTTCCACGGCTGAGGCTGAATATATAGCTACTGGAAGTTGTTATGCTCAGGTGCTTTGGATTAGAAATCAGCTAATGGTGTAACACCCCAAATCCGGGGTCGGGGATCCGGGTTGTCACGAGTTCCATTTCCCTTAATAACACCCAATCTTAATAAATAATCAACTATTCTGTATTGTGACCCATAATAAATACACACACCACAAGTTATAGTCTCAGAGATGAATATCCAAAAATAATCACAAGTCATTTTATTCCAAAATTATATGCCATTACACCTTAAAAGGGTTTCTGAATAAATTTACATTTCTTTGCCATTATTACAATTCATAAATATACCTAATCTGGTACATCAAAAGTTGAAAGCCTAGACTATTGGTAGCTCCTACCTCAGCTACAACGACATCAACGCCTATAGGAAACTGCGGAACGTTTCCTATCCGCTCGCGAATTGGGAGCTTGGTCCTGTTCATCTTTTCTATCTGTTGTTGTGTGATGAAAGAAGAAAGCAAGGGTGAGCAGTAAGCCCACCAAAATAATATGTATAATGATTTACAGTATATGAGCCTTCTCATAGTACTCATGAAAGTCTTGGTCAAAAGAAATGAACCAAGTTTAATATCTTAATGCGATGAAGTCGTAAAATATTCAGTATATATACATATATACTTTTCAAAATCTTGGAAGTCCTCTTCCATGTATAATATACACAAAGTTCCAGTTTATAACTGTATAAAAATATCGTTGCAAGGTGATCTCATATATCTAACCTTGTCTCAACATTTTTCTGAAAGTCTTTGATATGCATAAGATAATCATTTACTAGATATAAGTTTAAAAGATGAAGTTACAAGATACTCCAATATACTTATATCTTTTCCGAATACTACTTGAACTACCACCGTTCAAGTTATAATTAGTTTCAAAAGTTCATCACACTGATGAGACTACAAGATAAGACTTGAATAGATTCAATCTTTGAAATATTTTGAAGGAAATGAAGTTATGATATACTTCATTAAGTCCCGATATATATATACACCTATATATATACATACGTTTCCTGAAAACCTCTATCATGTAAAGTATGAACAGAATTGCAATATCCAATAAATTTGGAAAGGAAAGAATTTTGGCATAAACCTGATATCTTGTTGATCAGGTAAAGATACCAATAAGTAACCTTTTCTACTAGTAGATGGACGAATTCCCCACTGGTCATCACCCTGGTCGCAATAGGACCTTATGCTGGACTGCCACTCAGTCACTTATACATTTGATGGACTCCCACTGAGCCACTTACACTATCATGGACGCCCACTGAGCCCATGTTGCTTATGCCGACTCGATAGATGGACTTACTTCCCGAACGTTGGGTAAGTAATCAATTCATTTACCAAAACTGCAACCTTGTTGCGAATATAAAATACACCACAGAGCCGGATCCCTCTGGTTTTGAGCGAGTATTTAAATCCCCTTTAAAAAGGAAGATCATAAATATAAAAATGAGTTTTAGGATCCGCTCTAACTTTTAAAAATCATTTTGAAGACTCGAAAACACTTTAAGGAGTGGTTGGAGAAATGCTGATTTAATAAAATAATCAGTCCCAATGTATTTAGAAAATATCTGAATATTATTATTTAAATAATATTCCCATAAAGAATAATTGAGGTAGAAGTTGGAAAACTTATACTTGAAATGAATAGTAAATAATCAAAGATATACTTATACGAAAGTAATATCTTTATTTGAATAATCAAAAGTAAGTTTGATTATCGAACATTATTCTTTAATAAAATAAAGAATATTAAATAATAAGCGGAGTCATAATACCTCGAATGAATAGTATAAATAATATTCATTAAATAAATAAAGGAGTCATACATCCTCAAATGAATATCCAAATAATAATCATTAAATAATATAAACTGAGTCTTAAGCCCTCGAATGAATATTGGAAATAATATTCAATTAATACAATCAAAGGAGTCATAAGTCCTCGGATGAATATTCGAAATAATATTCAATAAATAAAATAAAGTTAAAGTTATCGAATAAACCTTATTCGATTAATAGTTTTGAAAACTATAACCATATATATATAAAATATATATAATATTCTCGGGAACATCGACTCCCGGTTTAGAAATATGTTCACCTTTTTATCCCCTATACTAAGGGTAAACTCAAATACCGCTTATCTCTAGCATAGGTATTATGCAACTATAAGCATTTGAACCAACATATATATAAATCAAGAATATGAAACAGGCATGCATATATACCATATCACATGCTACAATATATCGCAAAAATTTGCTAATAACAAATATACATTTATCACAAGATCATGCATATACAGATATACATCACAACAACAGTATAACGGGTAGAAAACTTGCCTGAGTGCTCCCAGATAGACTTAAGCTTAGAGTGGGTCCGATAACCTATGAACAACAACATAAGTCGGAATTAAACTCCGGTCGCTTAAGAAACTAGACTTTAACCATTTAGAGTCCTAACGTTCGCTTTCGCGCTTAACGATTCACTTAAGTCGCTCGAGTACTCTCGGCTCCACCATTTTTAATAAATTAACCATTAAGGGTTTTAAGGAGATTCTTTCGTGAGTACCTTACCAATTGCCTAATCCACTTAACAGAATTGTTTCATACCCCAATTAGTTCTTTAAGGTCCTTAACCAAGGTTTCAAAGTAAGGCGAGGGGTAATGGTTCGGTCGCGAAACGCCGTTACTTAAAATGGTCGTTTCTCCTAAACCGTACATCGGAATCAAACGAACTACATATCAAAACGAAGCTCGTAACATGAACTATCTAATCATGGCAATGGTCAAAACCTAACAGGGAGTTCTCGGGTCCTGATGTTAAGAGCAAAAACAGTCTAAAGTAAATCGGACATTACGACGGCTATGTTTACGCGATTTCCCAAATTTTTACCATTCCAAATTATATCAATCCAACTACCAATCAACAACAACTCAAGATACACATCAATGCTACTGATTTCAGTCATAATAAGCTCAAGGATCTCAATCCAATCATATATTATAACATCTCCAAATTCAACTAAACTACTTAACAATTAAGCTCGAATCATGCTTATCATTCAAATTACTACTCATCCATCCAAACCATCTCCAAACTTCAACATTCAAACTTATTACTAAAGGGTGTGAAGATTT
Source organism: Apium graveolens (assembly GCF_009905375.1). Lineage (NCBI taxonomy): Eukaryota > Viridiplantae > Streptophyta > Magnoliopsida > Apiales > Apiaceae > Apium > Apium graveolens. The sequence goes on from NC_133648.1 coordinate 97,973,850, forward strand.
ATACCTTTCTTGGAGGGTGGAAAGTTACTAGGAAGCCTTATGGAGCCTCCTACAAGCTTGATCTTTCCAAAGAAATCAAGAACACAAAGTTAGGCTTTAGAGTTTCTAAAAGTCCGATTCAAAGAACTGTAAAAATGAGGGTCTTACCATGCTTATTTGGACGAGACTTGTGAAGAAGAGTTGTAGCCCATCTCAATACCTTTCCAACGAGCTATAGAACACAACATTTGAGTGAGTATTGAAGGAGATATGGCAGTTTTAAGTTGCTGTGTTTATTTTGTCCGAGAGCTTGATGAAGAAAAGGGAAGAGCTTTTGTGTTTTTTGAGATTTGTTTTGATTTGCCTTGGTTGGTTGACTTTGTTTTGTTTTAATCATTTTTAACCATGAAAAATTGTGTGGTTATAAATCAACCACACTTCTTTCCCTTATTTCATGCTTTGGTCATCATGTGATGTCACCCTCCACACTTGTCCTCTTCTTGTTGGTTTGATGACATCATCATCCCTAACCTCCTTGATTAACTCTTAATTGCTTGCCTAATGACCGCTGATCTGTTATACGGTTCACTTAACTTTCATTTTCGTTTATCGTTTGAGGGATCATACCCGGGATCTTATTACTTAGGTTTCTTTAACCTTTCTCAATACATTATGTTCCTTTCATGATCCTCTCTTTTAATCCTTAAATTTAAATCCTTTTTATTCTGTTACCTTATACTCAATTCTTTCTGTATCTGGTAGATTTTCGGGAAAAATCAAAGTGTTCGAATTTGGATTCTGACGATCTTTACATACACTTATTTATCATATAGAGTACTAATAATATCTCAGAATATCCATAAAAGAACCCCTACCTAGTGTGGCATGAAAAGTTTTCTCATTCAGCAAAAACACTATTCATAAGGGTTTCAAAAATTTTCCAAAAATTGGGGTTATTACAGTCTCCCCTCCTTAAAAGGATTCCGTCCCGAAATCAGATAGAAAATGAATAGGGATACTTTCTTAACATTGCACTTTCTAACTCTCGAGTAAATTTTCCCACATTGTGGTTCTTCCATCAAACTCTGACTAGTTTGATAACCCTTCTCCTAAGCACTTGTTCCTTTTCGATCTATAACCCTTTCTGGTTGCTCCCTATAGGTTATGTCTGGTCGCATGCCTATGCGCTCATATGCCCCTATTTATCTGGCATCCGAATTACACTTCCTTAACATTGATACGTGAAACACGTTATGAACTTGCTATATGTTCGGGGGTAGGGCTAGGGCTAGCTCATATGCTAACTTCCCAAACGTCTTTATATATCCAAGGGTCCAACAATTCGTGGACTTAAACTTTCCTTTCTTTCCAACCCTCATCAATTCTTTTTAAGGGAATACTTTTAACAATACAAGGTTCCCTCCTTCATACTCTTTGTCCTTTCATTGTCAAATCAGCATACTTCTTATGTCCATCTTGGGCTACTACTAGCCGTCCTCTGATTAGATCTATTATATCCCTGGTCCTTTGGACTACTGCGGGTCCGAGCATCTTGCGCTCTACAACTTCATCCTAACATAAGGGAGATCGACATTGTCTTCCCTCAAAGATCTCATAAGACGACATCTCAATACCTGACATACGATCTATTATCGTGAGAAAACTCATCCGCGTTAAGTGATCATTCCAAATTCTTCCAAGTCTATTGCACAGACTCTTATTATAGCTTTTAACATTAGAGCTTTTGCTTCTTAATCCCCATTCTTTTCCAGTTCGTAATTGCTACTACCTTCTGTTCCTAATATTATACTGGTTATACTTTTGCTCGTTAGCGTTCTATAACCTTGTAATAACCACGTCAACCTTAGTATCACGAATGTGTTTCCATTCTGAATACTACCACAACTTTATTACTCCTTTTTCAGCTGTTTCTATTTCCCAAAGTTTGATCAATCATATAGAAGTAAAGGAATTTGTTGAGAGATCACTATGATCATGAACACTTGTTTCATTGCATAGTTAGTATAGAAGGTGGCCGGCCTTTAGTACTTGACAAGCAATTAAACAACAGGTGGTATCCTACTAAGCTTCTATCATACAGATAGATAGTCATTCGGCAATACCTCCCCTTCTGGAAGGGTTGTTCTTCTCAGCTTACATGAAATGAAAAGAAGAGAAAAGGACGAACTGAAGATAATTGAATATATAAAATATACTCCCACAAAATATCTGGCTTGGAATCTACCTCTGAACTATAGAGGTTTGTCATAGGAGAACAAAACATATATGTATTTATATCAACATCAAGTATTATCGCATCGCATTTCACATGCTTAAATATTTACTATTCCATCCATCATTCTATGGACCCATGCTCTTGCTCGAGCTTATACACAATCACCTTTGAAACTCCCTCGACATCGAAAATCGAATATGGGTTTTCATTCTAGACATCACCGTTACTAGAATTCTATGCTTGCACTGCAACCTTCCTCGTATAGTAATACGACTCTCTTTTCATAAGAAGGAATAAATATTCAATAGGTAGATACTCTACTTAATTAGTCTATCAATGATAACTTATACACTACCACAACCCGATTAGTGGTACTCAATCTCAACATCCATTCCAATACAGCTCTCACGGTTGTAATCAGCTCATTACTCGCAGAATCCTTGCTGCCTTACTATGGTCCACCACTAACCTACTGTCATCATTCACTTTCCATGAAATCTTAATATCTAACCATACGGAGTCCATACATGTCGTATAGAGTACTTCTAAGGAGTTAACATAACCACCAATCATAATTCATGAAGAACACTCCAGATCCTGATGTACATTCATGACATGAAGCAGATAAAATTGCAGAAGAGTTTCAATCAAAGCAATGATAGCAGGTTAATACCATTCTTAATCATATGCCTTCAATAGAAGACTTAACTCAAAGGTTCATCTAGTCCTTTTTGGAAACATGGTCCTGGCTTATCTCAAGATAGTATCTTCTGAGATAGATAGCCCGCTCATGGCGATTACACGAATTAAACCTTTACCAACTACTATTACGGTTGGGTATTGCACAGTCATCAGAAGGAATGTCAATCTTCCAAACCATAATACAACCTTCACAGCATTAACCATCATCACTGTATTCTTTTGGCACAAGCACTTATAATTATCCTCTTACCTTTAAAGTGTCGGCCACCTCTTTGGCCTTTCCTGATAGTAAAATTTCCTTACAGTCAATGTCATTTTAACCACCTCCAAATAATTTTCTACCTCATTTTAATCACAGCTTATGTGAAGATGTTTTCCTTAAAATCTAATGAGTAAAAAAAAATATCACCATCTTTTTCCATAAGTTATTGCCTCAGTCTTTAGAGGTTAATCACTGTCACGACTGACTTTCAATCATACTTAGAACATCTTTTATCTTAGGCTCTAATTGCCCTGAACAATTTCGACCTTTACTGGTTCGATCCATACTCTCTCGTGGTTTAACACGTGCCCCACTTGGCATCATTATAATTATGTCATATTCCCTTTATCAACATTTCTATTCTTGAGAATTTTGAATATTACCTTTCTCCTTGTAAAACCTCTAAGGTTATCGTTGAATCGTTCCTCATGTATTCCCTAGATACAGGGCATATCAAGATACCATTTATTAATACCAGAATCATTGTCTATATACTTCTGAAAAATTTCTCCACTGATCCTTAAAGGTTGTTATTACCTTAATCCTTTCCAATTCATATTGTCAAAACTCATACTATCCCTATTAAGGATGAAATGCCAACCTTTATGCATTCCCCTAGGATTCGTTTTAAGTTACCGATGTTCTATCCTTAATTCCACCTTTAAAAAGGGTACAGTGCATCCTTCCATGGATAAATCAAGTCATACATCCCTGATAGGGGTGTCTTATTCAATCATTCCCACCTCGATAGTATATCCCTAATTTTCACAATAACATTTGTATTCAAAATGAGGTCAATCAATATGGCCTCCAAAAGATAACAACGGTTATCCACTTTTCTTGCCTAATTTGGTAACGATAACAAGGATATTCTGGAAGATATTGGTTGTGTTCAACGTGAACCTCTTCTTAATAATTCCTTATTTACTTTTGTTGTTTAATTCAACAGTCATCTCAATATTGGGATATCTCTCATTTCTGGTGTCTCCCTTCCTGGGTATCATGCCACCGGTCTTACATATACTTCACATTCTTGAAGGTCACTTCCTTCATCCAATTTTCCTAATTCTTACTTCCTTGTCTCCTCAGTCTATCCGCGTCTCAATATTTATCCTTCGAACTATCTCAAGGTTTCCTCAAATCCTCCCAACTTACAGGGGATAAAATATATGTATCTCTTATTCCTGCAATCATCAACTTTAACTCATGGTGAATCACCCTCATCCTGACAATTACATACTTTTCTATTTCTATTGCTACGAGTCTTTAGGGTTTCCTCATACCCAACTCCCTTATCATTCCTCAAACTCTATTGCCTTTATATTCCTTTCCACTTCAGTTTCTTTTTATTTTCCTTTCTCTTATCATTATTTCATGAACCCACTAATCATTGACTTCAAGCATCACATCATTCTGGGATTCTTGTCATCAGAACGAATCTTGACAACTTTTACAACTTAGCTTCATATTTCATCATACTCGTCCGCCTTTGTTCTGACTCTAAAGCTTTTACACTATCTCCATAACCTTGGGAATTACTTTCCCGAAAACAATTGACTGAACTTTAATCAGTTTATTCTAACCTCTGGCTCCGTGCCTTTCTTGGTCTTTCACCAGTGGTGGCCCTTCTCTTAGGAGGGTAAGTGACAAAAACAGTCTTTTGTGATTCGTCCATCACTTAGAATCTCAAATGATTCCTATATTTCCTTTAGCAAGGTTCTTGCCTCGACTGGTTCAGCTTGTTCCTTGGAACTCTAAGGGCTTAGCGACTTAAAGGCCTTGAAAGAATTTCTCACCGCATTGTTTCCTCAAGGTGGTGGTTGGGGATAGTAGTCTAAGTTCTTTTTAGACAGGTCCATGAATTGCCATATAGGAGTACCGTCTCGGGTCTCCTTTCCTTACTCGTCTTTCTGTTTCCTTAGTATGAAATGTGTCATCCTTCTCCCATACTTGGGGTTATCTTATACGTTAAAATCCTCATTTTCCACTTCATTATGTTATTGGTTCCTTCTATCTTGATGGCGTCCTCCCTGACTATCACATTCAGGGTTTGCCCTAATTCTTATTCCTCAAACTAGCTTTCATCTAAGATCTCATCTTTAAGCCCTTGAACATTTGGAACCCAAATCCTGTAGGAATACCTCATTATTCCCTTATCATCTTTCTCGGTATTAATCTTTTATCTAATTGTTAGCTCTCTGCCTTCATTCATCACTTTTTCTGGAACAATATGTTCTCTTCCGATAATTCGAACTGTATTGCAATCTCAAACATCTTTTCGGTACCGGCTCCGGTTACCTTCACTTCTATTTCCATTTTCTCAAAATCTCTTATAAACTCTCTCAAAGACATGATCATCTTGAGTCTCTCCTTTTTACTAAGGGCATCAGCCACCACATGGGCTTTCCCCGAATGATACAGAATCTCCCAATCATAATTCTTGATTAGCTCTAACCGCCTCCTCGGGCGTATGTTGAGCTCTTTCTACGTAAAAATGTACTAGAGCTCCTATGGTTTGTGAATCTCACACTTCTCTCCATACAAGCAGTGCCTCAAATCTTTAGGGCAAAACTATTGCCATGAGCCCAAGCTCATGGGTGGGGAAATCGAATTTTAAATTCCCTTAATTGTCTTGACGCGTACGCGATTACGTTGTTGTGCTGTATAAGAAGCACCCTAATTCCTTATGCGAAGCGTCAATACAAATCACAAAATCTCCTTTTTCCATCCGACAATGCCAACATAGGGGTCGTCACCAACCTTTGCTTTAGTTGTTAAAAGCTTTTCTCGTATTTCTCTGTCCATTCAAACTTCTCAGTATTACGAGTAAGCCGCGTCAAAGGGGCTACTATCTTTACAAACTTGAACGAACCTCCGGTAGTGACCGGCCAATCCTACCTCTGGTAGTTTCCCTAACCATGGTCATCAATTCCTCAATGGTCCTTTATTCATTCTTGTTAGGATCTTCCACGAGATCCTCCTCAGCAACAATCCCATCTAGGACAACATTCTCAACCATTACATCCTCAATATGAACATCATCCGGTCCTGCGTTAGGACGCTCTATCGGATCCACCATCCGTTCTCCAATTAGTAATAAAACATCATCGCGCTGTCACTTCTCAACCTCAGGGTTCGGAGTCCCGCTACCATATAAGATAACGAACTACGCTACTATCATGATATTTATAAGGGTTCCCATAAGGGTTTTAACTGTCAGTACTACGTTAGGTAGTCCGACTATGAACTTGGCAAGAGTTCTTATTATCTTAGTGAACTTATTATCTTAACGTCACATCATCTCTAAGGTTTATAATGCTTAGCTCTGATACCACTTCTATAACACCCCCAAATTCGGGGTCGGGGATCCGGGTTGTCACGAGTTCCATTTCCCTTAATAACACCCAATCTTAATAAATAATCAACTATTCTGTACTGTGACCCCACAATAAATACACACACCACAAGTTATAGTCTCAGAGATGAATATCCAAAAATAATCACAAGTCATTTTATTCCAAAATTATATGCCATTACACCTTAAAAGGGTTTCTGAATAAATTTACATTTCTTTGCCATTATTACAATTCATAAATATACCTAATCTGGTACATCAAAAGTTGAAAGCCTAGACTATTGGTAGCTCCTACCTCAGCTACAACGACATCAATGCCTATAGGAAACTGCGGAACGTTTCCTATCCGCTCGCGAATTGGGAGCTTGGTCCTGTTCATCTTTTCTATCTGTTGTTGTGTGATGAAAGAAGAAAGCAAGGGTGAGCAGCAAGCCCACCAAAATAATATGTATAATGATTTACAGTATATGAGCCTTCTCATAGTACTCATGAAAGTCTTGGTCAAAAGAAATGAACCAAGTTTAATATCTTAATGCGATGAAGTCGCAAATATTCAGTATATATACATATATACTTTTCAAAATCTTGGAAGTCCTCTTCCATGTATAATATACACAAAGTTCCAGTTTATAACTGTATAAAAATATCGTTGCAAGGTGATCTCATATATCTAACCTTGTCTCAACGTTTTTATAAAAGTCTTTGATATGCATAAGATAATCATTTACTAGATATAAGTTTAAAAGATGAAGTTACAAGATACTCCAATATACTATATCTTTTCCGAATACTACTTGAACTACCACCGTTCAAGTTATAATTAGTTTCAAAAGTTCATCACACTGATGAGACTACAAGATAAGACTTGAATAGATTCAATCTTTGAAATATTTTGAAGGAAATGAAGTTATGATATACTTCATTAAGTCCCGATATATATATACACCTATATATATACATACGTTTCCTGAAAACCTCTGTCATGTAAAGTATGAACAGAATTGCAATATCCAATAAATTTGGAAAGGAAAGAATTTTGGCATAAACCTGATATCTTGCTGATCAGGCAAAGATACCAATAAGTAACCTTTTCTACTAATAGATGGACGAATTCCCCACTGGTCATCACCCTGGTCGCAATAGGACCTTATGCTGGACTGCCAGTCAGCCACTTATGCATTTGATGGACTCCCACTGAGCCACTTACACTATCATGGACGCCCACTGAGCCCATGTTGCTTATGCCGACTCGATAGATGGACTTACTTCCCGAACATTGGGTAAGTAATCAATTCATTTACCAAAACTGCAACCTTGTTGCGAATATAAAATATACCACAGAGCCGGATCCCTCTGGTTTTGAGCGAGTATTTAAATCCCCTTTAAAAAGGAAGATCATAAATATAAAAATGAGTTTTGGGATCCGCTCTAACTTTTAAAAATTATTTTGAAGACTCGAAATACTTTAAGGAGTGGTTGGAGCAATGCTGATTTAATAAAATAAATCAGTCCCAATGTATTTAGAAAATATCTGAATATTATTATTTAAATAATATTCCCATAAAGAATAATTGAGGTAGAAGTTGGAAAACTTATACTTGAAATGAATAGTAAATAATCAAAGATATACTTATACGAAAGTAATATCTTTATTTGAATAATCAAAGTAAGTTTGATTATCGAACATTATTCTTTAATAAAATAAAGAATATTAAATAATACGCGGAGTCATAATACCTCGAATGAATAGTATAAATAATATTCATTAATAAATAAAGGAGTCATACATCCTCAAATGAATATTCAAATAATAATCATTAAATAATATAAACCGAGTCTTAAGCCCTCGAATGAATATTCGAAATAATATTCAATTAATACAATCAAAGGAGTCATAAGTCCTCGGAAGAATATTCGAAATAATATTCAATAAATAAAATAAAGTTAAAGTTATCGAATAAACCTTATTCGATTAATAGTTTTGAAAACTATAACCATATATATAAAATATATATAATATTCTCGGGAACAACGACTCCCGGTTTAGAAATATGTTCACCTTTTATCCCCTATACTAAGGATAAACTCGAATACCGCTTATCTCTAGCATAGGTATTATGCAACTATAAGCATTTGAACCAACATATATATAATCAAGAATATGAAACAGGCATGCATATATACCATATCACATGCTACAATATATCGCAAGAATTTGCTAATAACAAATATGCATTATCACAAGATCATGCATATACAGATATACATCACAACAACAGTATAACGGGTAGAAAACTTGTCTGAGTGCTCCCGGATAGACTTAAGCTTAGAGTGGGTCCGATAACCTATGAACAACAACATAAGTCAGAATTAAACCCCGGTCGCTTAAGAAACTAGACTTTAACCATTTAGAGTCCTAACGTTCGCTTTCGCGCTTAACGATTCACTTAAGTCGCTCGAGTACTCTCGGCTCCACCATTTTTAATAAATTAACCATTAAAGGTTTTAAGGAGATTCTTTCGCGAGTACCTTACCAACTGCCTAATCCACTTAACATAATTGTTTCATACCCCAATTAGTCCTTAAGGTCCTTAACCAAGGTTTCAAAGTAAGGCGAGGGGTAATGGTTCGGTCGCGAAACGCCGTTACTTAAAACGGTCATTTCTCCTAAACCGTACATCGGAATCAAACGAACTACATATCAAAACGAAGCTCGTAACATGAAATATCTAATCATGGAAATGGTCAAAACCTAACAGGGGGTTCTCGGGTCCTGATGTTAAGAGCAAAAACAGTCTAAAGTAAATCGGACATTACGACGGCTATGTTTACGCGATTTCCCAAATTTTTACCATTCCAAATTATATCAATCCAACTACCAATCAACAACAACTCAAGATACACATCAATGCTACTGATTTCAGTCATAATAAGCTCAAGGATCTCAATCCAATCATATATTATAACATCTCCAAATTCAACTAAACTACTTAACAATTAAGCTCGAATCATGCTTATCATTAAAATTACTACTCATCCATCCAAACCATCTCCAAACTTCAACATTCAAACTTATTACTAAAGGGTGTGAAGATTTATACCTTTATTGGAGGGTGAAAAATTACGAGGAAGCCTTATGGAGCCTCCTACAAGCTTGATATTTCCAAAGAAATCAAGAACACAAAGTTAGGCTTTAGAGTTTCTAAAAGTCCGATTCAAAGAACTGTAAAATTGAGGGTCTTAACATGCTTATTTGGACGAGACTTGTGAATAAGAGTTGTAGGCCAGCTCAATACCTTTCCAACGAGCTATAGAACACAACATTTGAGTGAGTATTGAAGGAGATATGGCAGTTTGAAATTGCTGTGTTTATTTTGGCCGAGAGCTTGATGAAGAAAAAGGGAAGAGCTTTTGTGTTTTTTGAGATTTGTTTTGGTTTGCCTTGGTTGGTTGACTTTGTTTTGTTTTAATCATTTTTAACCATGAAAAATTGTGTGGTTATAAATCAACCACACTTCTTTCCCTTATGTCATGCTTTGGTCATCATGTGATGTCACCCTCCACACTTGTCCTCTTCTTGTTGGTTTGATGACATCATCATCCCTAACCTCCTTGATTAACTCTTAATTGCTTGGCTAATGACCGCTGATCTGTTATACGGTTCGCTTAACTTTCGTTTTTGTTTATCGTTTGAGGGATCATACCCGGGATCTATTACTTAGGTTTCTTTAACCTTTCTCAATACATTATGTTCCTTGCATGATCCTCTCTTTTAATCCTTGAATTTAAATCCTTTTATTCTGTTACCTTATACTCAATTCTTTCTGTATCTGGTAGATTTTCGGGAAAAATCAAAGTGTTCGAATTTGGATTCTGACGATCTTTACATACACTTATTTATCATATAGAGTACTAATAATATCTCAGAATATCCATAAAAGAACCCCTACCTAGTGTGGCATGAAAAGTTTTCTCGTTCAGCAAAAACACTATTCATAAGGGTTTCAAAAATTTCCCAAAAATTGGGGTTATTACATTTGAGGAACAGTCTTTGTTCTCTTTGGCTTAGAGGATGTAGGCTTCACAGTAGGTGTTGAAGAAGAAGGTTGAGCAGTCTGTGAAGTGGAGAGATAGGATTTGAGATAAGTTCTGAGGGTAGGTTGAGTAGAATGAGAGGTAGGTACTGAGGTTGATGGATTTTGGGTGGTTGGAGGTGGTTGGACATCAGAGTAAACAGATCTATAAGTATCAGGATCAGCATTTACCAGGATCTGTTTTACAAACTTAGGAATCTGTAATGGTCTAACCACTTTCTTTTTAGTATCAGCATTTACCAGGTCATTAAAGTATCGTTTTGCAACCTTAAAAGGTGGGGTTTGAGTGCTGACTAAATGAGATTCATCAGTACAGTAAGTGTAAATAAGTTGACAGAATCTAGCAAAATAAACAACATCTCGATCCTCTGTCATCCTATTCCCAATAAAACCAATTATTCCAGTTGCAACATCAAAATGAGTTTGATGAATAATAGCATACCCTATGTGCTGACTCAGAATTGGGATATCAAAATTTGAACATTTGTTCCCAAAGCTTTGGTGATGCAATCAAAGAAGAAACTCCATTCTCTTCTGATATTAGCCCGTTTCAACTGTCCAAGTTTCATCAGACTCTTTTCATATCCCAATTCAGCCATTAACTCCCGAAGGGCTGAGTCCTCTGGAATTGAGAAAGTACAATCTTCTGGAAGATGTAAAGCCCTGCGTACTGTACCAGGAGTGACTACAAAGGATGAATCACCCACTTGGAAGATAATACTGGGAGTTCCACGTTTACCACCATCATCAAAAACTCCAGTCCTCCAGAACCTCAGAACTTGTTGACTTGAAAATAATTCAGGCTGAGATAAGGCGTACCCAACCTCACTATGTGCAAGAAGATCTTGCACAAAGTGCAATTCAGATGGAACGTCAGCATGATCAAGAATTACAGCATAGTTGTTTGGAACAAACTTTGCTCCATCAATGATTAAATCCTTTGGTGCCATGTGAAAAAATATTGAGATTCAAGTATGCCTGTTAGGTGTTTGAGATAATGTCTGTATGAAAAACCAACGTGAGAACGAAGGAGAAAGAGAGTAAAAGTAAGGAGAGAGATAAAGTATAAAGAAAATAAAAGATTAAAGAAATCTTCTCTCTGTTGTACTTATACTCTGAAAAAAATGTTACCGTTGGACACCTGTCAGACATGCAGTAATAACAGTCAGTTACTGGGCTCGAGAAAATAGGAATCATTACTGACCCAGTTGCCTAGTTTCAAGGAAAAACCGTTCCATTAATCAAGGGAAACAGTTTTAATTCAAAATTTAAACCATTAGTACTGATTGAATTATTTTTCACTGCATCATTGATATTCTGAAAATACATCACATTAAAATGACCAAGATAAATTAAAGGAGTAAGTGCTGAAAGAATCAGAACTTAATATGAAACACAATATATATGGTCATCAGAACATCAATCAGGATTTATCAACACAAGATGAAATAACTCAGAGACAAAATCTTGAAGTAAAAACAATTTTCATTAATATATCAAGACAATACATTCATGAATTGGAAATTTACATCAGTACTTATACAAGATTTTCCCTAAGCTTCTAATCCTAACATCAACAGCTTTAGTCCTAGCTGAGGAAGCCTGACAAAGCTGAGGATGAAGAAGAACAGGAAGAAGACAAGATTAAGTCATCTTCCTCTTCCTATCTTTGATGAACAAGATGGCGAGTCATATGTTTCGCTCTTGCTGACGGATAGCTTCCCGCCTTTCCTCCTCCAATCGCTCCAGATGGCGATGGTAATCCATAGAGAAGAATAGAAGGTGAGTCAGCACCTCCTGTGGGACAGAATCCCAGATCTCCTCAGGAATGGCTGTTACATGCCACTCTTGCTGCCACTCGGCACAACTTAGCTCCATAGTGAAGGTTTGGTTGTTCAAAAACATGTTGTATTGAACCATTGTGTTTTTGACAGAAGAAGGAGGATAAGTGTGTGAGAAGAATGTGATGGAAAGACTGATGTGAAGTGGTTGATTATATAGGCAAGAGAATGCCAAGAGACGCAAAGATATTTAATGCTGACAGGTAGAATTAATTCTACCTCATCTCCCTAGACTTTGAAAAAGAATAACAGTCATTGGAAGGAGGAATCATGGTCTAGACCGCACAAGACACAAGAAACAGTGGACTGTTCAAGTACAAATACCATTAATCCTAATCATAGTGACTATTAATCTTCCACTTCAACATATTCTAGTTCGAACTGAGACTGTTACCAAATTTTATTCACTGATAAGCCAAGTAAGGATTAGACTGAGAAATCAGAACTTAGACCTATACCAGAACTTAACAGTCATCAGAACATAATTTCTTAACTCAAAAAAGGAATGCCCATCTTAGTAATACTCAGACAAGTTCTGAGTCAATGGACGTCAGAACTTAATCATCAGAACGTGTTAACTTAGAACTTGTCCTCAGAATTTGTGCAATAATGACACAATGACTGTTTATCTAAAATAACATAGACCACCACAGAAATTTTCATCATTCAGATGGAGTGATTAGTGTGTGCATTAAGTTAAAAACAGACAAAGAGGTAAAGTCTGATTCACTTCAGTACATCTTAGAAATACGGCATAACTAAAATTTTGCTAAAGATCTGTCATTGTCCTGAAACCGACTGATGAATGAGTTCATGCTTGAGTCCAGTCTCAACTGATTTGTGCTAATTTTATGCATCTTTTGCAATTCTAATTTACAGTGGCTTCTCAGTGTAAGTGAGTCACGACTGTTTATCAGAATTTATGCAATTTTCAGAGTATTTCTCCAGTAATCATAGAGTGTGAAAAGTCACCAAGAAAATATTTTGCTTTTCTAATGCATATTTAATGAATACCAGCAATGCACTTGGGTCGTCCCTTCCACATTTTTACTCTAGATCTCAAAGGAGTACCTGATTTTATTCTTTGATCTTTTTGCTTTTTCTTTTGATAAGTGAGGTTTATCAGCACTTAGTACATTCAGCAGTTTTACTAGTATCAGAACTTAACAGATGAGTAGCATTATTCTAATTTGTGACTTAGTAATAAGATATACAAAGTAAACTTAACTAAGCTCAATTATCAGAATTTGCTAGTGTCATAAGATTTCCACTGAAATAATTACTTCTTACATGGAATCATTTGTTTATTGAAGACTACTAGGTCAGTATCTAGCACAGTTATCCTCATAGGATTGAATAGGTACTAGAACAAACATATCACTTATCAGAGTTTAGAAACATATATCAGACAACAGTCAGTACTTAAAGACATTTATCAATTAAGCACAGAATATACAATGAGATTAATTCTGTAAATACTGAGCATAAAGTCTGATAACACAGAACAAGTCTAAGCAGATTTAGAGAAAGAACCTGAAACCATTCCAAGTTCATTTACCAATCTTGTAAAAGTAGCTTCACATAATGGTTTTGTGAAGATATCTGCCAATTGTTGATCTGTGGGAACAAAATGCAATTCCACTGTACCTTCATCCACATGTTCCCTGATGAAGTGGTACCTGATGCTGATGTGCTTTGTCATTGAGTGTTGAACTGGATTACCTGTCATAGCAATAGCACTTTGATTATCACAGTAAATAGGGATTTTGAAATATGTTAACCCATAATCCAGTAACTGATTCTTCATCCAAAGAATCTGTGCACAACAGCTTCCTGCAGCAATATACTCTGCTTCTGCAGTTGATGTGGAAATTGACTTTTGTTTCTTGCTGTACCAAGAAACCAATCTGCCTCCAAGAAATTGGCAGCTTCCACTTGTGCTTTTCCTGTCAATTTTGCAACCTGCAAAATCTGCATCTGAGTAACCTATTAGTTTAAAATCTGATTCTCTAGGATACCATAATCCCAGAGCAGCTGTTCCTTTAAGATACTTAAAGATTCTTTTTACAGCTGTTAAGTGAGGTTCTCTTGGATCTGCTTGAAATCTTGCACAAAGACAGGTAGCATACATGATATCAGGTCTACTAGCAGTTAGATAGAGTAGAGAGCCAATCATACCTCTGTAGTCAGTAATATCTACTGATTTACCGGTATCCTTATCCAGTTTTGTTGCAGTGGCCATTGGAGTGGATGCACTTGAACAATCTTGCATTCCAAATTTCTTTAGCAAGTTTCTGGTGTACTTGGTTTGACAAATAAAAGTGCCTTCCTCATTCTGCTTGACTTGAAGGCCCAGAAAATAGCTAAGTTCCCCCATCATACTCATCTGATATCTTGACTGCATTAGTTTGGCAAACTTCTTGCAAAGTTTGTCATTTGTAGATCCAAAAATGATATCATCAACATAAATCTGGACCAGAAGTAAGTCCTTTCCATGGTTGAGGTAGAACAGTGTTTTGTCTATTGTCCCTCTGTTGAATCCACTTTCCAGAAGAAACTGAGCTAAAGTCTCATACCATGCTCTAGGAGCTTGCTTAAGTCCATAAAGTGCTTTGTCAAGCCTGTAGACATAATCTGGATGTTTGGTATCTACAAAACCTGGAGGTTGTTCAACATATACCTCTTCCTCCAATTCTCCATTGAGAAAAGCACTTTTCACATCCATTTGAAAGACAGTAAACTTTTTGTGAGCAGCATAAGCCAAAAATATCCTTATGGCTTCTAACCTAGCAACTGGTGCAAATGTTTCATCATAATCAATTCCCTCCTGTTGAGAATATCCTTTTGCAACCAGCCTTGCCTTATTCCTTGTAATTATGCCATCACTGTCAGTTTTGTTTCTGAATACCCACTTTGTACCAACAACAGATCTATTCTTTGGTCTTGGCACTAGGGTCCAGACTTTGTTTCTTTCAAATTCATTCAACTCTTCCTGCATTGCTTGCACCCAATCAGCATCTTGAAGAGCTTCTTCCACTTTCTTTGGCTCAGTCTGAGAGAGAAAAGAATTGTAAAGACACTCATTTGAAGTACCTGTTCTAGTTCTGACACCTGCATCAGGATTTCCAATTATCAAATCAGGTGTATGTGATTTTGTCCACTTCCTTGCAGATGGAAGGTTTTCTCTAGAACTGGATGCTCCCCCATGATCCATGCTATCTTCATTTCATTTTCTGATGCTCCCCCTGCATAGGTGCATCTTCCTTTAACGTAGTCACCACAGTTTCAATAACATCAGAGTTTAATCCATCAGAGTTTGCAGTATCAGGACTTAGACTGTCAGGATTTTCAGTATCAGAATATGAGTCTTCATTTTCAAATCTCAGCTGATCATGGTCAATGAAATCTTTAAGACCAGTGATCTTCTTGTCATCAAAAGAGACATTGATAGATTCCATGACCACTTTTGTTCTCAAATTATAGACTCTGAAGGCTTTTGTGGAAAGTGGATATCCAACAAAGATTCCTTCATCAGCTTTTAGATCAAACTTTGATAGCTGTTCAGGATGAGTCTTGAGAACAAAACACTTGCATCCAAATACATGAAAATATTTCAGATTTGGCTTCTTTTTCTTCACCATCTCATATGGTGTTTTTCCATGCTTGTTAATGAGTGTTGCATTTTGAGTAAAACAAGCAGTCTGCACAGCTTCAGCCCAGAAATAGGTTGGAAGCTTTGCTTCTTCAAGCATTGTACGTGCAGCTTCAATGAGAGTTCTATTCTTCCTTTCAACAACTCCATTTTGCTGTGGAGTTCCAGGAGCAGAAAATTCCTGCTTTATTCCATGGCTTTTGCAGAACTCTTCCATTATCAAATTCTTGAACTCAGTGCCATTATCACTCCTTAAAATTTTCACAGAATCTTTGACCATTTTATCCAGCTGTTTGACATGATCAATCAAGATAGATGCAGTTTCACTTTTTGTGTGCAAGAAATACACCCATGTGTATCTGGTGAACTCATCCACTATGACCAACGCATACTTCTTCTTTGCAATAGACATGACATTTACTGGACCAAATAGATCAACATGTATAAGATGATAAGGCTCAAGAATTGATGATTCAGTCTTGCTCTTGAATGAAGATTTTCTTTGTTTGGCTTTCTGACATGAATCACAAAGACCATCAGGAGCAAATACTGTGTTTGGCAATCCTCTCACAAGATCTTTCTTGACCAGTTCATTTATATTGTTGAAATTTAAATGAGAGAGTTTCTTATGCCAATTCCAGCTTTCTTCAATTGATGCTCTACTTAACAGACAGATTGCAGAACCATCAGTACTTGTTGAAAGCTTAGCTTCATAAATGTTACCACGTCTGTATCCTTTCAGAACAACTTTGCCTTTAGATTTACTCACAATTTCACAGTGTTCTTCAAAGAAATCAACATGATAACCTCTGTCACAGATTTGACTTATACTCAGTAGGTTGTGTTTAAGTCCTGAGACCAGAGCTACTTGTTTAATTATGACATTTCCAAGATTGATATTGCCATATCCCAATGTTTTTCCAATGTTGCCATCTCCATAAGAAACACTTGGGCCAGCTTTCTCCACAAAGTCTGATAGCAGGGCCTTATTTCCAGTCATATGTCCTGAACATCCACTGTCCAGAACTAGAATATTTTTCCTGTTGCCCTGCAATCACAAAGACCACTAATTATTAGTTTTAAGGACCCAGACTTGCTTGGATCCTTTGGCCTTATTAAGTTTGTTAACATTTGCAGCGGATTTAGCATCAGAGTTTATGTTAACATTTTTCTTATCAGAATTTACTATCAGACTTTGAATCAGAATTTACACTAGAAGGAACAATGGAAACTTTCTTCAAAGAAGGTTTTATTTGATAATAATCATAGTACAAACTATGATATTCCTTACAAGTATAAATGGAATGCCATAAACTACCACAATGAAAACAAGGATTTTGTGGTTTGTATCTAACAGACTGACTCTTAACTCCTGATTTTGAAGGTAAGGAGTTAATATTCTTATTCTTCCTGCAAAAAGAAGCCAGATGGTTAGAACTTCCACAGTTATGACATGTTTTCCTAGGAGCATCAGGAACAGGTTTATAATCATTGCTTTTATTCACACCTTCCTTTCCATTCCTATTTTTCCTAGGTGATTTTACCTTGTTTGCATTCTTGACATCTTTCAGCTTATGCTTAAGCTGCTTCTTTGTCATTAAGCCTATGTTCACTTCAGCTGTCTTTTCCTGTTTTAGTTTGTCAGAAGTTAATTCCTCTTTAACTTCTGATTTCTCATTTCAGACTTTACAGTTACAAACTTAACAGGTTTTAACTTTGGCTTTTGCTTAACAACAGGCTTAATTTCTTCAGTTCCTTTATCATTCTTATCTTCTCCATAACCTAAGCCCTCTTTCCAGTTTCACTACTTAGCAAATTTTGAGTTTTTTGCCAGAGTTAGTCCAAGTCCTGATAATCTCTCTTTCCTTTTCTAACTCAGTTTTTAGAGATTCATTTAATTTTAGCACTTCATCCTAACATAAAAAGCATCATCTCTATCCTTCTGAGTTTGATGGAACATGACTAACTCTTTTTCTAAGAAATCATTCCTTTTCTTAAATGCAAGATTTTCAGAAGTTAATCTTTCACATGTTAAAGTTTGATCTCTATAGCTAACAAACATGGTTTTAAGATATCTTCTCAACTCATTAATATCATCAGTATGAAAAGCATAAGTAGTCTGAGGTACCTTTGTTTCAGCAGCTTCAGAACTGCTCTCAGCACTTTCTTTATCAGCATTTGCCATCAATGCATAGTTCTCCTCACTTTCAGAGTCTGAGGTGTCTGTCCAGCTTTTCTGCTTTGTGACAAGAGCCTTGCCTTGTCACCCTTTACCTTCTTGCAGTCAGGAGATATGTGGCCTTTCTCACCACAGTTATAGCATTTAACATTGGTGTAATCTCCTCTGTCAGACTTTCCTCCTCTGCCTTCAGATCTTCTGAAATTCTTCTTATCAGAACTTATGCTTTTCCTGGAAAACTTCTTTCCCTTCCTGAACTTCCTGTATGCAATCTTTGTGATTCCTTTCACCATAAGAGCACACAGCTTCATCATCTCCTCATCAGCATCAGTCTCAGGCAAGCTTTCAGAATCTGAGTCATCATCACTCTCAGAACTTGATGACTCAGTATCAGACTTTATGAAAAGAGCTTTACCCTTGTCTTTCTTTGAGGAAGCTGCTTTGGGGAATTCTTCTTCAGCCTTAAGAGCAACTGTCCTTGACTTTCCTCCTTTCCTCTTGCTTCTTTGTTCCATCTCCAGCTCATGAGTCTTGAGCATTCCATAGATTTCGTCAAGAGTTGTTTCATCAAGATTGTAGTTGTCTCTTATTGTCGTTGCCTTCAAATCCCAGCATTCAGGAAGAGCTAACAGGAACTTAAGGTTTTGAATCTTCAAGATCATA